>NC_090260.1:41193191-41284557 GCF_037325665.1 Littorina saxatilis | reverse complement strand
AAAATATGTAAATGTAGCCAAGTGCACTTTGCTACCCTAAACACTCTAATCATCGCATGGCGAAACAGCCTTGTGTACAGTACAAACAGATGATACGATGATGCGCGCACACCTTGCTGGCGCAAATTCTAATAAAGTACCTTTCTATATATATATCTACCTAACTTCTATCTTTCAAAGTCCCTTTTATCTTTGATACGGTCCTAATTATATTTAGGTTTGCATAGAAGTCACTGATTAGGCTGGATGGCTGCATATTATTGTGTTATTTACGATAATGCTTCGAACTGACCAAAGCGTCACTCTGACCTTGACCGGTTTTCATGTATCGTCGAGAGAAATTGATTCTCACAAACTCATCTTTGTCTTTTCAATCATTGTTTTGTCATTTTTGTATCACTATTACATATCCCGTACCTATGTTGCATATGATTTTAGTTTGTTTATAAGGATTTGGTTGTAATGAGTGATGCTTGGTTCCTCTGCAAAGATTGCTAATTTATGCAGACAGGTACTCGCGCAGGAATTTAGCCGATTCCATTTACTTTCGGACTTTACCGCTTCGTACTAAGTCAATGTATAATTTTCCCCACGGTAACGCATATCATGATGTTTGTCTAGGGTTCTTCTTTTTATCTGTATGATTTATGAGTTTGTCCATTATTCCAGTTTAGAGAGTTTTGTAATTTTCCGCACTGAAGTTGGTTCAGTGCCTTCACTAGGACCATTGTTTTTGCATCCTACTAAATAAATATAAGTTTTTACGAAATGTGATCTATTGCAATAGAAAGCTAAAGGTCGTAGCTTTAATTTGATGTATTGTTTGTTATGATTGGTTATGTATTTGTTTAAATAACGTAGGGTAAAGCAAGTGTAAGAAACACAGATTCCGTGTTTCTGGCCGTATTCAGTCCGATTTTCATCACCACCGGACGGTCCTTTCTGTGCAGTCCGCGCCGGGGCTATAAGTATAGGCCGGACACCGGCATGAGCATGCATTCGCTCCTAGCAGCTGAACACGACACTACACTTGCTTTGCTGTCTACGGGTTTCGCCTTCGGCCTCTACGTTTCCTTGCATTGTTTTCTTGAATAAAAAGTTGAAACAAGACGCTTGGACTTGGGCTTCGTGTATCTACTACCCTTTCCACTCCTCCACTACATATACAATCCAACTTTGAAGAGCTCCTGTGACCTTGACCTTGAAGCAAGGTAAACCAAACTGGTATCAAAAGATGGGGCTTACTTTGCCCTATATATCATATATAGGTGAGGTATTCAATCTCAAAAACTTCAGAGAAAATGGGAAAAATGTGAAAAATAGCTGTTTTTTAGGCAACATTTATGGCCCCTGCGACCTTGACCTTGAAGCAAGGTCAAGATGCTATGTATGTTTTTTTGGGCCTTGTCATCATACACCATCTTGCCAAATTTGGTACTGATAGACTGAATAGTGTCCAAGAAATATCCAACGTTAAAGTTTTCCGGACGGACGTCCGGACGGACGTCCGGACGGACGGACGGACGGACGGACGACTCGGGTGAGTACATAGACTCACTTTTGCTTCGCATGTGAGTCAAAAATCAAGTCTCGTGATCGTGATCGTCATTTGTTTTCGTGATCGTGATGGGAATTATTGCAAAGCATTTTATTTTCAACGTACATTTTTCACAGCTGTTTCACTCTATGATCCTCTATTCGTCAAGGTGTTTGTGATCGTGAAAACAACAAGAAGCGAAGCCTTCAAGGCTCCCGTAAGAAATCAACAAACAGTAACATAACACAAACTCACTCACTCCGTAACACACACAAACACACACAAACACACACACACACACACACACACACACACGCACACACACACACACAGTTAAAACTAACGCATCATATCAACTCCATGTATAATTTTCAAAAGAAGGCAAACAGATAAAATGACTAGGGTAATAGGTTAGGTACCTGCCATGTGGGCACTTTTTCCACTGCTGTCCTCAGTCCTATACTTTTCATCAAGACTTGTCACCATGCCGAGTAGATCTAAATTCGGAAGTCTTCATGTGGCTGAGGCATATAATTATTTGACATAGCGTCGATCTTGTTGTAGGTTTAACCTCCTTTCTGAAACAAATGGCAAAATGCGATTAGTTATGATGACTACAACCTACACAAATATAAACAGTGTTTTGAAACAGAATAGTCAGGTTATACAAGCCACTTTACCGATGCAGCATGGTAACCCTACAATATGCGAAACATGTCGACTGCAGCAGCCTGGTTCTTAAAATAATTCTGACGGTCAACACAGCCAGAAATGCCAACAAAGACAAGAAAGCTGTGGCAAGGTAAGCTTACCAAACGTTACATAGCGAATCATATGATAGTGCGTAAACAGCAAACAGTAGATCTACAATCAAAGAGAGGATCGAGTCTGGAATGAAACGCGATACAGATCTAGCATTCAAAAACTGTCTTTCACGTTCAAGGAAGTTGTTGCAAAGTACTTAAGACTTACTAAATTGTACAGACAAAACCATGACAGTGCATGTTTTGAATCTGAGGAAAAAATCGTGATCATTTTGACTTTGAGAACAGATTCATTCCGTTTCCTTATATCTGCATGTTCAAGTAAATGGTGGACAGTTTTTTTCGGGCAGAGTAAACTTAACTTGAGACTCTACTGCAAGTCTTGAAATTCACATAAATCGAACCACGAGCAAAGACATCCAAACATTACAGGCACTTTAGATCAACTCATTTCACTAGAGGTGACTGCCTAGCACTGTGTTTGACATCCGTGTCTGCTGAAATAAAAAGAAATTAAAACAAAACGGATTAACAGTAGGTGACACGTTATCAGAGTGGGAGACACTAGATCTGTCTCTGAACTTACCGGGATACGGCTGCAAGATCGACACTGACTGCCGCGCTTTCGACAGCTCTTCCTCGCGTGGACACTGGAAACACGCTGTGCAGATCAAATTGTAGGAAATCTCCCTTTGGTATCTTCTTTATTTACTTTTCTGGAGCTTAGAAACCGAACAACATGAAATCGTCTTCCCCGGCGAATCGGCGAGGTGAGAACTGGACCACAATCCTTCGCGCGACCCCTGACCTGATCTTGACACCTGACCTGCCGTCTACATGCCAAACACGACACAAATCAGTCAACTGCTTGTACCCCTTCAAAACCCCCCACCACCCGTTTTCTTTGGATACACGCTTTAACTACACACATGCCGACACAATGTTGATCATTGCTTCAATAATTTGAAGATGGTGCTTGAAAATTAACCACGTGAAATGAGTATTTCGGTGTTTAGCCAAAAATGTTAAAGTTTCTACCACAGACATACACACATACATACATACGCACGCACGCACAGACAGACAAAGTTTACCATCGCATAGGCTACACTTACGTGAGCCAAACAACGACTTGGCGGTGGGAGGAATTCGCGGTGCAACAGCCAGCCAGGCAGTCTGAATTGTCGAAACTGATCTGTTTAAAAACACTTTCATCTTATTCCTTGTCAGTTCCTGATTCCAAAAACATATAGATATGATATGTTTGGATTAAAAACACGCTCAGAAAGTTAAAACGAAGAGAGGTACAGAAAAGCGTGCTATCCTTCTCAGCGCAACTAAACCGCTCTTCTTGTCAAGGACTGGGTGGCCGAGTGGTAACGCACTTGCGCTCGGAAGCGAGAGGTTGCGTGTTCAGGCCTGGGTCAGGCCGCAATTTTCTCCCCCCTTTCCTAACCTAGGTGGTGGGTTCAAGTGCTAGTCTTTCGGATGAGACGAAAAACCGAGGTCCCTTCGTGTACACTACATTGGGGTGTGCACGTTAAAGATCCCACGATTGACAAAAGGGTCTTTCCTGGCAAAATTGTAATAGGCATAGATAAAAATGTCCATCAAATACCCGTGGGACTTGGAATAAAGTAAAAAAAATTCCATCTCACACGGCATTAAGTCTCAGGAAACATGAATACACGCATGCAGGAAAAAAAAATATGGGTAGCGCCGTATGTATGGCAGCTCGCTTTCCCCGGGGAGAAAGCAGCCCGAATTTCCATGAGGGTAACCTCACTGGACTGTAAATCTTATCCTATCCAATCCAATCCAATTTCACTGCCTTTGCCATGAGCATGAGCGGTGGACTGACGATGCTACGAGTATACGGTCTTGCTGAAAAATTGCATTGCGTTCAGTTTCATTCTGTGAGTTCGACAGCTACTTGACTAAATGTTGTATTTTCGCCTTACGCGACTTGTTTCCTTTTTCAATCACTGTGATTTGGGGTGGGAGTGTTGCTGCCGCAATACTTGTTGTTTTATCGGTCGGGCGCCTATGCCTCTTTACGCGCTTTTCCAAGGTAAATAGGTTTTACGTATCATGCGCGAGTTCGCGCGAGATTCGGAGATATTCTAGAACGTCACTTGATATTTTGACTCGCAGTGTAGACTGTCGGGTAGTTTTTATATTTAGTCAAGTTTTGACTAAATATTTTAACATCGAAAGGGAATCGAAACGAGGGTCGTGGTGTATGTGCGTGCGTGTGTGTGTGCGTGCGTGTGTGCGTGTGTGTGTGTGTGTATCTAGAGCGATTCAGACTAAACTACTGGACCGATCTTTATGAAATTTGACATGAGAGTTCCTGGGTATGAAATCCCCGAAAGTTTTTTTCATTTTTTTGATAAATGTCTTTGATGACGTCATATCCGGCTTTTCGTGAAAGTTGAGGCGGCACTGTCACGCCCTCATTTTTCAACCAAATTGGTTGAAATTTTGGTCAAGTAATCTTCGACAAAGCCCGGCCTTAGGTATTGCATTTGAGCATGGTGGCTTAAAAATTAATTAATGACTTTGGTCATTACAAATCTGAAAATTGTAAAAAAAAATAAAAAATTATAAAACGATCCAAATTTACGTTTATCTTATTCTCCATCATTTGCTGATTCCAAAAACATATAAATATGTTATATTCGGATTAAAAACAAGCTCTGAAAATTAAATATATAAAAATTATTATCAAAAAATTTTTTCGAAATCAATTTAAAAACACTTTCATCTTATTCCTTGTCGGTTCCTGATTCCAAAAATATATAGATATGATATGTTTGGATTAAAAACACGCTCAGAAAGTTAAAACGAAGAGAGGTACAGAAAAGCGTGCTATCCTTCTCAGCGCAACTACTACCCCGCTCTTCTTGTCAATTCCACGTGCACTGCCTTTGCCACGGGCGGTGGAGTGACGATGCTACGAGTATACGGTCTTGCTGCGTTGCGTTGCGTTCAGTTTCATTCTGTGAGTTCGACAGCTACTTGACTAAATATTGTATTTTCGCCTTACGCGACTTGTTTGGCATTGTCTCGGACTTGAGATGTATGAAAAGTTTTCTATTGCTTGTTCTCACAACGTAATGATTATGTTTAATGCACCAAAGCGTTTTATTCGAAAAACCTACTATTGAGGTAAAATTGACTGATAGTGGAGTTGTAATTTCTGCTGCGGAAATGTGCGTGGTAGAACTAGAACTATTTTTGGTCTTGACCTTGAGGTGTTGTGTTTTTATATTTAGTCAAGTTTTGACTAAATATTTTAACATCGAGGGGGAATCGAAACGAGGGTCGTGGTGTATGTGCGTGTGTGTGTGTGTGGTGTGTGTGTGTGTGTGTGTGTGTGTGTGTGTGTGTGTGTGTGTGTGTGTGTGTGTGTAGAGCGATTCAGACTAAACTACTGGACCGATCTTTATGAAATTTGACATGAGAGTTCCTGGGTATGAAATCCCCGAATGTTTTTTTCATTTTTTTTATAAATGTCTTTGATGACGTCATATCCGGCTTTTCGTGAAAGTTGAGGCGGCACTGTCACGCCCTCATTTTTCAACCAAATTGGTTGAAATTTTGGTCAAGTAATCTTCGACAAAGCCCGGACTTCGGTATTGCATTTCAGCTTGGTGGCTTAAAAATTAATTAATGACTTTGGTCATTACAAATCTGAAAATTGTAAAAAAAAAATAAAAATTTATAAAACGATCCAAATTTACGTTTATCTTATTCTCCATCATTTGCTGATTCCAAAAACATATAAATATGTTATATTCGGATTAAAAACAAGCTCTGAAAATTAAATATATAAAAATTATTATCAAAATTAAATTGTCGAAATCAATTTAAAAACACTTTCATCTTATTCCTTGTCGGTTCCTGATTCCAAAAACATATAGATATGATATGTTTGGATTAAAAACACGCTCAGAAAGTTAAAACAAAGAGAGGTACAGAAAAGCGTGCTATCCTTCTTAGCGCAACTACTACCCCGCTCTTCTTGTCAATTTCACTGCCTTTGCCATGAGCGGTGGACTGACGATGCTACGAGTATACGGTCTTGCTGAAAAATGGCATTGCGTTCAGTTTCATTCTGTGAGTTCGACAGCTACTTGACTAAATATTGTATTTTCGCCTTACGCGACTTGTTATCGTCTTGGGTTCATACGTAATTTTAATGTTGAATCGTTGCCTCGCCCCAGTGTGTTCTCGCATCATATGTTTGTTCAACTTAGATTTTATTCGTTGACGTATAGTTATAAGCATATATTTTGTGTTCTTCAGGAACCTGTGTGGGCAATCCCCATGCCTTGTTGTTATGCGCTGTCATCACTAGGAGAAGACGAGGTGGGTATGCACATATGCATTGTAAATATTGTGTTTGTAAGAAAGTGTGTATGACAACCTATGGCGAAATGTGCAATTGTTGTAAACGAAGAACAAATTGTGATCAGATTGAGCATTGTCATTTTATTCAACTTCATAATGATCATTTCATAAATGCAATGTTAAACAACATATGTGATAAAGTAAAGCATAAGGAAAAGGTGACAAATGCTATTATAACTGTAACCTTTTAGCACTTGTTTTTATGCTTTTAATCATGACTGTTCCTCTGATTTATTGCAGTCTTTTACGGCCCTGTATGAATTGAGAATAAAAGAAGTTTTACAATCATGCATCCGTCTTACGTCTTGTGAGAGGCAGCGACAGAGAGTGTGCTAAAACGTTGTGTCTGAAGATAGGGGGTTCTGGCAAGACTATTCTGTGGATTTTGAAGATACGTGGTTCCGGCAGGTTTTCTCTGGAGATTTCATCCACAAATGTGACTTGGCAAAATGAAGTATCTCAGAAATGTTGTAAAACATCACGATTAACAAATGCTGGCTTCGAATTCTGCGTTTCCTTTTCCTGGATTATGTTCTTCACATATTGGTTTTGCTCTTGCCTTACTTTTAAAGCTCTGTCTTGCTTTTTCGATTTGTAGCGCTGTTGCAAACTTGTAAAAGGCTCTCTTCAAAAGTTTTCACAAAACGAGATACGGGTTTCTGGCAGGGAACCCTCGATATATATGTGTCTGGGGATGCATGTGTGAGTGAGGCTAATAGTGAGTGGATCGACGAGTATGCCTGTATATATGTGTCTGGGGATGCGTGTGCGAGTGAGGCTAATAGTGAGAGGTTAGACTAGTATGCCTGTATATATGTGTCTGGGGATGCATGTGTGAGTGAGGCTAATTGTGAGTGGTTAGACTAGTATGCCTGTATATATGTGTCTGGGGATGCATGTGTGAGTGAGGCTAATAGTGAGTGGTTCGACGAGTATGCCTGTATATATGTGTCTGGGGATGCATGTGTGAGTGAGGCTAATAGTGAGTGGTTAGACGAGTATGCCTGTATATATGTGTCTGGGGATGCATGTGCGAGTGAGGCTAATAGTGAGTGGTTCGACTAGTATGCCTGTATATATGTGTCTGGGGATGCATGTGTGAGTGAGGCTAATTGTGAGTGGTTAGACTAGTATGCCTGTATATATGTGTCTGGGGATGCATGTGCGAGTGAGGCTAAAAGTGAGTGGTTCGACTAGTATGCCTGTATATATGTGTCTGGGGATGCATGTGTGAGTGAGGCTAAATGTGAGTGGTTAGACTAGTATGCCTGTATTTATGTGTCTGGGGATGCATGTGTGAGTGAGGCTGATAGTGAGTGGTTCGACGAGTATGCCTGTATATATGTGTCTGGGGATGCATGTGTGAGTGAGGCTAATAGTGATTGGTTCGACGAGTATGCATGTATATATGTGTCTGGGGATGCATGTACGAGTGAGGCTAATAGTGAGTGGTTAGACTAGTATGCCTGTATATATGTGTCTGGGGATGCATGTGTGAGTGAGGCTAATTGTGAGTGGTTAGACGAGTATGCCTGTATATATGTGTCTGGGGATGCATGTGTGAGTGAGGCTAATAGTGAGTGGTTCGACGAGTATGCCTGTATATATGTGTCTGGGGATGCATGTGTGAGTGAGGCTAATAGTGAGAGGTTAGACTAGTATGCCTGTATATATGTGTCTGGGGATGCATGTGTGAGTGAGGCTAATAGTGAGTGGTTCGACGAGTATGCCTGTATATATGTGTCTGGGGATGCATGTGTGAGTGAGGCTAATAGTGAGAGGTTAGACTACTATGCCTGTATATATGTGTCTGGGGATGCATGTGTGAGTGAGGCTAATAGTGAGTGGTTCGACGAGTATGCCTGTATATATGTGTCTGGGGATGCATGTGTGAGTGAGGCTAATAGTGATTGGTTCGACGAGTATGCATGTATATATGTGTCTGGGGATGCATGTACGAGTGAGGCTAATAGTGAGTGGTTAGACTAGTATGCCTGTATATATGTGTCTGGGGATGCATGTGTGAGTGAGGCTAATTGTGAGTGGTTAGACGAGTATGCCTGTATATATGTGTCTGGGGATGCATGTGTGAGTGAGGCTAATAGTGAGTGGTTCGACGAGTATGCCTGTATATATGTGTCTGGGGATGCATGTGTGAGTGAGGCTAATAGTGAGAGGTTAGACTAGTATGCCTGGTTATATGTGTCTGGGGATGCATGTGTGAGTGAGGCTAATAGTGAGTGGTTCGACGAGTATGCCTGTATATATGTGTCTGGGGATGCATGTGTGAGTGAGGCTAATAGTGAGAGGTTAGACTACTATGCCTGTATCTATGTGTCTGGGGATGCATGTGTGAGTGAGGCTAATAGTGAGTGGTTCGACGAGTATGCCTGTATATATGTGTCTGGGGATGCATGTGTGAGTGAGGCTAATAGTGAGAGGTTAGACTAGTATGCCTGTATATATGTGTCTGGGGATGCATGTGTGAGTGAGGCTGATAGTGAGTCGTTAGACTAGTATGCCTGTATATATGTGTCTGGGGATGCATGTGTGAGTGAGGCTAATAGTGAGTGGTTCGACGAGTATGCCTGTATATATGTGTCTGGGGATGCATGTGTGAGTGAGGCTAATAGTGAGAGGTTAGACTAGTATGCCTGTATATATGTGTCTGGGGATGCATGTGTGAGTGAGGCTAATTGTGAGTGGTTAGACTAGTATGCCTGTATATATGTGTCTGGGGATGCATGTGCGAGTGAGGCTAATAGTGAGTGGTTAGACTAGTATGCCTGTATATATGTGTCTGGGGATGCATGTGTGAGTGAGGCTAATTGTGAGTGGTTAGACTAGTATGCCTGTATATATGTGTCTGTGGATGCATGCGTGAGTGAGGCTAATAGTGAGTGGTTAGACTAGTATGCCTGTATATATGTGTCTGTGGATGCATGTGTGAGTGAGGCTAATTGTGAGTGGTTAGACTAGTATGCCTGTATATATGTGTCTGTGGATGCATGTGTGAGTGAGGCTAATAGTAAAAGGTTAGACTAGTATGCCTGTATATATGTGTCTGGGGATGCATGTGTGAGTGAGGCTAATAGTGAGAGGTTACACTAGTATGCCTGTATATATGTGTCTGGGGATGCATCTGTGAGTGAGGCTAATTGTGAGTGGTTAGACTAGTATGCCTGTATATATGTGTCTGTGGATGCATGTGTGAGTGAGGCTAATAGTAAAAGGTTAGACTAGTATGCCTGTATATATGTGTCTGGGGATGCATGTGTGAGTGAGGCTAATAGAGAGAGGTTAGACTAGTATGCCTGTATATATGTGTCTGGGGATGCATGTGTGAGTGAGGCTAATTGTGAGTGGTTAGACTAGTATGCCTGTATATATGTGTCTGGGGATGCATGTGCGAGTGAGGCTAATAGTGAGTGGTTAGACTAGTATGCCTGTATATATGTGTCTGGGGATGCATGTGTGAGTGAGGCTAATAGTGAGAGGTTAGACTAGTATGCCTGTATATATGTGTCTGGGGATGCATGTGTGAGTGAGGCTAATAGTGATTGGTTCGACGAGTATGCCTGTATATATGTGTCTGGGGATGCATGTGTGAGTGAGGCTAATAGTGAGTGGTTCGACGAGTATGCCTGTATATATGTGTCTGGGGATGCATGTGTAAGTGAGGCTAATAGTGAGAGGTTAGACTAGTATGCCTGTATATATGTGTCTGGGGATGCATGTGTGAGTGAGGCTAATTGTGAGTGGTTAGACTAGTATGCCTGTATATATGTGTCTGGGGATGCATGTGTGAGTGAGGCTAATAGTGAGAGGTTAGACTAGTATACCTGTATATATGTGTCTGGGGATGCAAGTGTGAGTGAGGCTAATTGTGAGTGGTTAGACTAGTATGCCTGTATATATGTGTCTGGGGATGCATGTGTGAGTGAGGCTAATAGTGAGAGGTTAGACTAGTATGCCTGTATATATGTGTCTGGGGATGCATGAGTGAGTGAGGCTAATAGTGAGTGGTTAGACTAGTATGCCTGTATATATGTGTCTGGGGATGCATGTGCGAGTGAGGCTAATAGTGAGTGGTTAGACTAGTATGCCTGTATATATGTGTCTGGGGATGCATGTGTGAGTGAGACTAATTGTGAGTGGTTAGACTAGTATGCCTGTATATATGTGTCTGGGGATGCATGTGTGAGTGAGGCTAATAGTGAAAGGTTAGACTAGTATGCCTGTATATATGTGTCTGTGGATGCATGTGTGAGTGAGGCTAATTGTGAGTGGTTAGACTAGTATGCCTGTATATATGTGTCTGGGGATGCATGTGTGAGGGAGGCTAATAGTGAGAGGTTAGACTAGTATGCCTGTATATATGTGTCTGTGGATGCATGTGTGAGTGAGGCTAATTGTGAGTGGTTAGACTAGTATGCCTGTATATATGTGTCTGGGGATGCATGTGTGAGGGAGGCTAATAGTGAGAGGTTAGACTAGTATGCCTGTATATATGTGTCTGGGGATGCATGTGTGCGAGTGAGGCTGATAGTGAGTGGTTAGACGAGTATGTCTGTATATATGTGTCTGGGGATGCATGTGTGAGTGAGGCTAATAGTGAGAGGTTAGACTAGTATGCCTGTATATATGTGTCTGGGGATGTATGTGTGCGAGTGAGGCTGATAGTGAGTGGTTAGACGAGTATGCCTGTATATATGTGTCTGGGGATGCATGTGTGAGTGAGGCTAATAGTGATTGGTTCGACGAGTATGCCTGTATATATGTGTCTGGGGATGCATGTGTGAGTGAGGCTAATAGTGAAAGGTTAGACTAGTATGCCTGTATATATGTGTCTAGGGATGCATGTGTGAGTGAGGCTAATACCGTAAAATCCCTGGCATAAGCCCACCCCCCCTGTGCACAGATTTAGGGAAAAATTGGGGGGTGGGCGTTTGCTAGGGATAGACCCCTTTGCACAAAGTAAGTTTTGTGCTCAACCGTGTAATTGAGTGAATACAAACCCCGAAAGCATGTAAGTTAGGTCGTGTGAGTAGAAGTGAAGGAAAAAAGAAAGAAAAAGGACTTTGAGGCAAAGAAGGCCAACCATGAGAGAGAGAGAGAGAGAGAGAGAGAGAGAGAGAGAGAGAGAGAGAGAGAGAGAGAGAGAGAGAGAGAGAAGGACTGGCTCTTCACCTTATTGAGCTTTGTATGGAGCATTTAACTGAGTATACGGGCCAAGGCTATCACATTCAAAGCTAAACTTATATAGCCTATGATTACAGCCCGTATAGCTCTAAGCAGAGATCTGCTACAGTGACGAAAATTTGACCTATTTCGTCGCCTATAGGGGACGGAAAGAATGTCATTTCAATGGTGTGATAGCATTCTTTCCGTCACGTGACGTCTGAGCTATACGGGCTGTTTAGCTTTGAATGTGATAGCCTTGGCCCGTATACTCAGTTAAATGCTCCATACTAAAGCTCAATAAGGTGGGCTCTTCTGAAAACAACCCGAGCATAGTCATTCATATAAATTTATAAAGTAAAAAGAAAATCGCCAGACCTTTGCAAGGACAAACAATAACAACACAATTCCGGGAAAAAGAAACTTGATGAAATGTCGAAATGGCAACACCAATGAAGCCCTTTCTTTCTGTACAGGGAAGAAATTACACGATCGTCTTTGGAAATGAAACGTTAACTGAACTTGGATTTTGTCTTCAAAAGGCCCAATCTTTCTGAGAAAGAAAAACCCATAAACTTAGGAAAACAAAAAAAAGAAGAGAAACTCGAAAAAACATGAACGATGGGTGGGAGTGAGGAGAGGGGACAAAGAATAAGAAAAAAGGAAAGAAACACGAAAAGGTAAAGAAGGGGAAAAAGATGACTTTTAGAACAGTCTGCACAAATCCTAGTGAAAGTGAGCCTATAGTCTCTCTGAAAAAAGCAGGGTGGGCGTTTGCTAGGTAGTTACCCCTGTGCACAACTTTTGGCCCAAAGTGGGGGGTGGGCGTTTGCTAGATGGTGGGCTTATGCTAGGGATTTTACGGTAGTGAGAGGTTAGACTAGTATGCCTGTATATATGTGTCTGGGGATGCATGTGCGAGTACCGGAACGGTTGGCCTAGTGGTAAGGCGTCCGCCCCGTGATCGGGAGGTCGTGGGTTCTAACCCCGGCCGGGTCATACCTAAGACTTTAAAATTGGCAATCTAGTGGCTGCTCCGCCTGGCGTCTGGCATTATGGGGTTAGTGCTAGGACTGGTTGGTCCGGTGTCAGAATAATGTGACTGGGTGAGACATGAAGCCTGTGCTGCGACTTCTGTCTTGTGTGTGGCGCACGTTATATGTCAAAGCAGCACCGCCCGGATATGGCCCATCGTGGTCGGCTGGGAGTTAAGCAAACAAACAAACAAACAAACAAACAAACAAACAAAAGCATGTGCGAGTGAGGCTGATAGTGAGTGGTTAGACTAGTATGCCTGTATATATGTGTCTGGGGATGCATGTGTGAGTGAGGCTGATAGTGAGTGGTTAGACTAGTATGCCTGTATATATATGTGTCTGGGGATGCATGTGTGAGTGAGGCTGATAGTGAGTGGTTAGACTAGTATGCCTGTATATATGTGTCTGGGGATGCATGTGTGAGTGAGGCTGATAGTGAGTGGTTAGACTAGTATGCCTGTACATATGTGTCTGGGGATGCATGTGTGAGTGAGGCTGATAGTGAGTGGTTAGACTAGTATGCCTGTATATATGTGTCTGGGGATGCATGTGTGAGTGAGGCTGATAGTGAGTGGTTAGACTAGTATGCCTGTATATATGTGTCTGGGGATGCATGTGTGAGTGAGGCTAATAGTGAGAGGTTAGACTAGTATGCCCGTATATATGTGTCTGGGGATGCATGTGTGAGTGAGGCTGATAGTGAGTGGTTAGACTAGTATGCCTGTATATATGTGTCTGGGGATGCATGTGTGAGTGAGGCTGATAGTGAGTGGTTAGACTAGTATGCCTGTATATATGTGTCTGGGGATGCATGTGAGCGAGTGGGTGTGTGACTCGGGGTGCGGGTCGGTGGATCGGAGGTAAATGAGGCTTTATGTGTGGTTTAAATATGGAAATAAATTATAATTTTTTTAAAACTGAGTACGATAATGATGTTATAAAATCAAAATAATTTGGTAAGGGAAGTGTATGGTTGCATAGGTTGTATTCTATTTTCAGATGTCACAAAAACATATTTGATGTAAATTAAGCTATCATTAACCTGATGGTTATACGTGTATATATGTCTCACCAACAAATACTCCGACAATACATGTATACATATTCCCCCAAAAATGTGCGAATACAACAAGAACAACAAATGCTTGCACACGACTCGCCTTCGTTACCCCCGCCCCTCTATCAACCACCTTACTCCTTAGAAGACGGCCTCCCTTTTAAGACCCCAAACCGCTGATAAGACATTTTCAAGACCCTGTTTTCTAATGACCCAACCCCCCCCCCCCCCCCAAAAAAAAAAGGCAAAAAAAGCTGGTCCAGCTTCATAAATAATGTTCAAGAGAACTCTTTATGTGACCTGTATCAATCCATTTATTTACTCAACGCTAAGAATATTTCACATTATGTTCAAACTTGCACAACTCCCAAACTGCTTCTCACCACCATCACTAGCCTGACATACTCAACGTCCACCACATTTTGAAAAACAAGTCGCGTAAGGCGAAAATACAACATTTAGTCAAGCTGTCGAACTCACAGAATGAAACTGAACGCCATGCAATTTTTCAGCAAGACCGTATACTCGTAACATCGTCGGTCCACCGCTCGTGGCAAAGGCAGTGAAAATGACAAGAAGAGCGGGGTAGTAGTTGCGCTGAGAAGGATAGCACGCTTTTCTGTACCTCTCTTCGTTTAAACTTTCTGAGCGTGTTTTTAATCCAAACATATCATATCTACATGTATATGTTTTTGGAATCAGGAACCGACAAGGAATAAGATGAAAGTGTTTTTAAATTGATTTCGAAAATTTAATTTTGATCATAAGTTTTATATTTTTAATTTTCAGAGCTTGTTTTTAATCCAAATATAACATATTTATATGTTTTTGGAATCAGAAAATGATGAAGAATAGGATGAACGTACATTTGGATCGTTTTATGAATTTTTTTTTTTACAATTTTCCGATTTTTAATGACCAAAGTCATTAATTAATTTTTAAGCCACCAAGCTGAAATGCAATACCGAAGTCCGGCCTTCGTCGAAAATTGCTTGGCCAAAATTTCAATTAATTTGATTGAAAAATGAGGGTGAGACAGTGCCGCCTCAACTTTTACAAAAAGCCGGATATGACGTCATCAAAGGTATTTATCGAAAAAAAGAAAAAAACGTCCGGGGATATCATTCCCAGGAACTCTCATGTAAAATTTCATAAAGATCGGTCCAGTAGTTTGGTCTGAATCGCTCTACACACACACACACACACACACACACACACACACACACACACACACACACACACACACACACACACACCACGACCCTCGTCTCGATTCCCCCTCTATGTTAAAACATTTAGTCAAAACTTGACTAAATGTAAAAAGAGATTTGTTTTTTAACAAGAATCAAAATAAATATTAATTGTCTTGACTAAATTGAATTTGGGCTAATCCCAGACAAAATATGTATACTCAGACACTTGCGTGACCTCATTTCTGACATTTTGACATCATAAAATGATGTCATCACCAATAGTCTAGCCAAGAATTTAAAAAAAAACACCAGAAACTAAGCTGTGACCAAATCAAACAATGACATCATAGCTTGATGACCTCAAGACTTATTTTCTTGATAGCTCAGTGGATATTTCAGGGATGAAAATCTTTTCCAGCAACAATTTTCATACTGTGACTGACATTTTGGTCATGTCTGCTGATCATCAACACCTACAATTGTGTAACATTTTGAAAGCTTTTGCTCCCAAAATAACTGAGAAAACTTTCACGTAAAGTGTTTACGAACCCCGCTGTGACCCCAAAATGTAACGGGGGTTAACCAAACTGGTGTCATGTCGGCACATTATCAAACCCTTGAAGAGTTCAAAGTTTCAAAGTTCTAGCTTCAAGAACGCTTGAGATAACTCTAATGTTAAGTTATTATGAATCCAACATGAGGCGATTATCAAACCCTAAAGGGTTTCAAACTCAAACTTCATAAAGTTGTTTAAAAAAAAAATACCTCTTTTTGGGCGGGAAGCATCCTTCTTCATTGGTCTCTTTTTTTTCAATAAACTTTAAACTTTAACACCCATCATACATTCTCAATTCTACATCAAGCATACAACCAATATACATAGGTGTACCAATGCACATTTTAGCGACTATTATCAAATAATTTATATATTCTACTGCCTGAAGGGAAATATGTTCACGTGGTGTCAAGCCCAGCAGGGCTGTTTCTGCATTCATTACTATACGAACGTCAAATTTATTAATAACTCTATATACAACATCTGACCAGATGTTATGTATTTTATGGCAATAAAAAAAAGTTCAATATAATCTATTACATTGGGACAATACGTAAGTTTTAATGAAACGAACATGACGCCACTGTGACCCCAAAATTTGACTGGGGTCACTTCGTGATATCATCAAACCCTAAAAGTGTGCAAAGTTTCAACGGTCTAGCTTTAAAAACACCTCAACGTTAAGTATTTTGTCTACGGCCGGCCGGCCGTCTATACGGACGGACAGGGATGAATGCCAAAACTCACCCATTACTCAAGGGAGTCAAAAATGATAGATTTAAACAAAAAAAAAGTCAAAAAAGTTACATTTAGCTCCAGCTCATCATTGACAAATTCCAGATGCAAGTTTCAAAATATTATCGAAAATTTGAGAAAAAAAAAGTGCGGGGATATCATCTGGGAAAATTCCCGTGTCAAGTTTCATAAAGATTGGTTCGGTAGTGTTCCTGGAATTGCTGTTCACACACACACACACACACACACACACACACACACACACACACACACACACACACACACTACTACTACCCTCGTCTCGATTCCTGCTCTATGTTAAAACATTTTGTCAAAACTTGACAAAATGTAAACAGAATAAAAATACAAGAAAATAGAGTTCAGAAAAGAAGGAAAAAGTTGAACAAGTTCAGAAAAAAAGTTTTACAAAATTCCATTTACGGGACTCAATGTTTGTCTATCATGGGTCTTTCTATCAAATTGTCACTACCGATGATAAAGATAATCTTGTGTATGGTTCAAATTGGTCTGCGATTGACTTTCGAGGGCAGTGCTACCTTCGCCGGGTAATCTATACACAGAGGTATATGGGGAGCTACTGTTGCCGGGTAATCTATCCACAGAGGTATATGGGGAGCTAGTGTAGCCGGGTAATCCAGTGTCCACAGAGCTACTGTTGTCGAGTAATATGTTCACCGAGGTATTGATGTTACTGTCCGATGTAGATGATTCTTTCTGAATGTTCTTCTTCTTTCTCGACCTGACCTTTTTAGACATCAGCTTCCCACGCGAGATACAGCACAGAAAACTTATAAGACAAAAGCCAGCACCCCCGCATAAAATGCACTTGAGGAATCGGAAACATTTTGAAGGCGGTTCTTCCTCATCCGAAGACTCTTCTGCGTCATCGCCTTCTTTCTCTTTCTTTTCCTTCTTGCCTCCGAGACGAAGAAAGGGCAGCCACCCTGCGTTGCCCATGATCTGACATAGCTGAACAAGGCCAGCCATGAAGCCCCATGTGAGAGGGGCACCCACAGCAACACCCACCGCTACCTTCTCGTTTGGGGTCAGTAGTGGCGCTTCGGGTACCGCTAGGAGAAAAGATTCAGCAACCCGAGTTAAATGTGCAGTCAAAATCATGTGTTTACAAGCAAACGCTAAGACAACCCACCTTCACCGAAAGAAATTTCAATCAGAAACACATCATCCCCTGCTCTCGCTTAACAGACATTGATGACAATTTCATACCCGAACTCGACACTACTGCATTACGTGTCAGTTGACAAATATATTATACAAAGAAACACATGTAGATAACTAAATTAGTAAGTTAGTAATTAAGCGAGTCATTAAGCAAGTAAAGGATCAGTCAATCAGTCAGTGACCCAGTGAGGTAGTAGATGACTAAGTTAGTGAATAAGTCAGTCAGGCAGTAAGTAAGTTATTATTTATTATTTATTTTATTATTATTTATTTTTTATTATTAGTGAGTATTTCTACGCACATACCCTCTCCTATTTGGGGAGGCTCATGGCGTTTACAATATGCCGTGTGAGATGGAATTTTTAACACATTATATCACGCATTCACATCGGCCAGTAAATCTCAAGCGTGTTAGGCGAGTATATACTTTTCACGGCCTATTATTCCAAGTCACACGGGTATTTGGTGGACATTTTAAATATGTCTATACAATTTTGCCAGGAAAGACCCTTTTGTCAATCGTGGGATCTTTAACGTGCACACCCCAATGTAGTGTACACGGGACCTCGGTTTTTCGTCTCATACGAAAGACTAGCACTTGAACCCACCACCTAGGTTAGGAAAGGGGGGAGAAAATAGCGGCCCGACCCAGGGTCGAACACGCAACCTCTCGATTCCGAGCGCAAGTGCGTTAATTACCACTCGGCCACCCAGTCCGTAACTACGTAGGCTAAAGAAAGGCATTAACACCTCAGTGGACATGATCAGAGTTTGTTTGTTTGTTTGCTTAACGCCCAGCCGACCACGAAGGGCCATATCAGGGCGGTGCTGCTTTGACATATAACGTGCGCCACACACAAGACAGAAGTCGCAGCACAGGCTTTATGTCTCACACAGTCACATTATTCTGACACCGGACCAACCAGTCCTAGCACTAACCCCATAATGCCAGACGCCAGGCGGAGCAGCCACTAGATTGCCAATTTTAAAGTCTTAGGTATGACCCGGCCGGGGTTCGAACCCACAACCTCCCGATCACAGGGCGGACGCCTTACCACTTGGCCAACCGTGCCGGTCATGATCAGAGTCTACCACACATGCTGTTAAATCATTTTTAACAAGTGTGTTTTTAAAATACATGAGTCTCAAGCCATATAAGTTCAACACGCTTTGGAAAACAACAACACAACAATTGTTTGTTTGTTTGTTTGTTTGTTTGCTTAACGCCCAGCCGACCACGAAGGGCCATATCAGGGCGGTGCTGCTTTGACATATAACGTGCGCCACACACAAGACAGAAGTCGCAGCACAGGCTTCATGTCTCACCCAGTCACATTATTCTGACACCGGACCAACCAGTCCTAGCACTAACGCCATAATGCCAGACGCCAGGCGGAGCAGCCACTAGATTGCCAATTTTAAAGTCTTAGGTATGACCCGGCCGGGGTTCGAACCCACGACCTCCCGATCACGGGGCGGACGCCTTACCACTAGGCCAACCGTGCCGGTACACTACAATTAAATATATACCAATTTACAATTACGGTATTATGCCAGCATAACTGTCAAGTAAGACAAGAAGTGAACGTGTCACCAAATATATGGAGTGACATTTTGATACTGTGAGAATATGATTTTAGTGCTTACGAAAAATGACAACGTCGCAACCATTTACTTACCAAGAAATATTAATGTTTTTGTAAAGCGCACACACACACACACACAACACACAACACACACACACACACACACACACACACACACACACATACACACACATACACACACACATACATACACACACCCACTCACAAACACACACACACACACACACACACACACACACACCAGGGGCTCACATCCACGTCGGACATGCAGCTGCACGCAGTACTTTTTTCACTGCGCGCAGATGCTTACAGCGTATAATTATAAAGAACAGGCTATGGACACAGTGTTAGCATATAACGACGTCATGTCCCAAATAGATAATAGTTCTGGGGACAGAAATATTAAGTTAGCATAGCAACACACACAGTCTACCTTCCGTGCAGCGTGGAGATATCCATCCATCCAGACAGGCCGGACAGTGGCCAGTGGTTGTGTTACACGTCTGGTTTCCAGCACAGCGACCACACTTGTCCGAGCATTCCGGACCGTATGTGTCCCGCTCACAATCTGGGAAGACAAATTAAAAAATATTCGGATTTAATCTTTGTACCCAATAGGAACAAGAGACTGCAGGCAGGGCCGGACTAGGCGAAGAGGAGGGGGGGTGGGGTTGCCAGTGGTGACCCAGGGGGATGTCCCCCCTGGCGGCAGGGGCGGATCAGTTCATTTTATGACTTTTTTTTCAAAAGTATATTGTGAAGATATGGGTGTGAAGGCGCGAAGCGCCGAGCCGACGGCGCGAAGCGCCTAGCTTGCTAGGGGGGTCCGGGGGCATGCCCCCCCGTACAATTTTGAAAAAAAAGGATGCAAAATGGTGCAATCTGGTGCATTCTGAGGATGATCATGACCAGTTTCAGGCAGCAGATTTTGTCACTGATTAATACCCCAAAAATTGAAACTCAATGTAAAATAAAGAAATGCATACCTCATTCAATATTTTTATTTTTTGGCTGGGGGGGGTTTGGAAACCCTAGAACACCCCCCCCCCCCCCCCCCGTCATATTCTGAGATAGGAAAATGATCGCTCCTTGCATGAAACGGCATAAAATAGGCAATAATAAAAATAAAAAAATAAGTAAGGTACATGTTTAGGCAAGGGGGGGTTGCGCAACCCCCATAACCCCCCCGGTAGTCCGGCCCTGGCAGGTGACAAGAAGAAGATAACAATGTACATGTCCTTACCAAAAACAAGAGGCGAAGCCTTCAAGGCTCACGTAAGAAATAGACAAACAGTAACACAAACTCAATCACTCCGTCACACATACACACCCACACACACAGTAAGCTTAGGTGACACTGTGCAAGAAAGAGAGACACTAGATCTAGATCTGTCTGTCTGCATGTAGCCTACTTACAGGGACACGACTGCCAAATAGTCTCGGCCCGCTCAAAATAACAATGACCGAGACCACACACACCACGCGAGAGAGAAAGACTACAGGGAGGCATGCCGTCATGATGCATTAATTGACGTCAAACACTTTTGACCGTGACGTAATCTTATGCGAGCTTTATCCATAGTCTTGGATAACCACTCACACATAGACTCGGAAATGTTAAAGTTTCTACCACAGACATACACACACACGCACGCACACACACACACGCACAAACGCACAGACAGAAAAAGTTACGATCGCATAGGCTACACTTCGTGAGCCAACAAGTCGCGTAAGGCGAAATGACTACATTTAGTCAAGCTGTTGAACTCACGGAATGAAACTGAACGCACTGTATTTTTTCACCAAGACTTTTCGTCAATCCCCGCGAGAAGGAAATCGCTCACCTCCCACGTGCAAAACGCAGTGAAATTAACACGCTAGAATAGCGCGGTAGCGTATTGTGCTAAGCAGGAAATTAAAGCGCGCTTTTCTGTATTCTTGTTAACTTTCTGAGCTTGTTTTGAATACAACCTATCATATCTATATGTTTTTGGAATCAGGAAATGATAAAGAATAAGATGAAATCATTTTTGGATCGATTTCTTACATTTTAATCGTAAGACTAATTAATCTATTTTCGTTAATTGTGATCACTTTTTAAGAGTAAACATGACATATGTATATATTTTTAGATTCAGAATGTGATAAAGATTACGATGCAATCAATTTTAAATCTGTTTGCAAAAAATCGATTTTAATGACAAACTTTAATGAGCAAACTCATTTATTAATTTTTAAGCTTCCAAGCTGAAATGCAATACCAAAGTCAGATCTTCGTCGAAAATTACTTTACCAAAATTTCAACCAATTTGGTTGAAAAATTAGAGCGTGACAGTGCCTGCTCCGACTTTCACGAAAAGTCGGATATGACGTCATCAAAGACATTTATCAAAAAAATGAAACTTTAGGTTGTTTATATTGTTTATGTTTACATTTTTATTTAATTTTTTTCTTTTCTTTGTTTGATAGGTTGAAGTTATTTATTTTTGTTTAGTTGTTGTCATTTTGTTCATTGATGTTCAGTGAAGCAATAGCTTAGTATTTGGTATATTTATTGAAAAACAAATTTTTTTTCTTGGAGTTACACTTTGAAATATTTTTTTATTTATTTATAGATTTAAATACGGCGAATATTTACTTTTCGCGGCCTATTATTCCAAGTCACACGGGTATTTGGTGGATTTTTTTTTTTTTTTATCTACGTCTACACATTTTTGCCAGGAAAGACCCTTTTGTCAATCGTGGGATCTTTAACGTGCACCCCCCCAATGTAGTGGACTAGCACTTGAACCCACCACCTGACTGACTGACTATTAGGGTTTAACGTCCTCTTAGACCAACTGGTCTATAATGGGACAGGTACTGGTAATACGCTGAAGATATGGTGTGATACTTTGATTCGAACAAGCCCGCTGTGGCTGTCTTCTTCGACACACCAGCATTGGGTTTGTCTCGTCAAAGTATCGAAATACGATCATGATAATCAGAGACGAGAGATGATGCATGCGTGTCTTCGTGTTTTCCAAGCCCCGAGACTTTCGCTGTGAACGTGGGATCTTTTTCGTGCGCATGTGTGCACACGGGGGTGTTCGGACACCGAAGAGAGTCTGCACAAAGTTGACTCCGAGAAATAAATCTCTCGCCGAACGTGGGGATCGAACCCACGCTGATAGCGACCAACTGGCTACAAAGCCAGCGCGCTACCAACTGAGCTACGTCCCCGCCCAACCCACCACCTGGGTTAGGAAGAAAATTGCTTACGCCCCGACCCAGGGTCAAACTCACAACCTCTCGCTTCCGAGGCAAGTGCACTTACCACTCGGCCACCCTTTCCCCTTTTTGCTCCTCGCTTGGATTTGCAGTCACACCAAATGTCTATATAGTCTTATCACAGGAAGTATAGAAGTGTGTATAGCTAGCAGAAAATTAAACAAGTCGCGTAAGGCGAAAATACAACATTTAGTCAAGTAGCTGTCGAACTCACAGAATGAAACTGAACGCAATGCAACGCAGCAAGACCGTATACTCGTAGCATCGTCAGTCCACCGCTCGTGGCAAAGGCAGTGCCAGTGAAATTGACAAGAAGAGCGGGGTAGTAGTTGCGCTTTTCTGTACCTCTCTTCGTTTTAACTTTCTGAGCGTGTTTTTAATCCAAACATATCATATCTATATGTTTTTGGAATCAGGAACCCACAAGGAATAAGATGAAAGTGTTTTTAAATTGATTTCGAAAATTTTATTTTGATAATAATTTTTATATTTTTAATTTTTAGAGCTTGTTTTTAATCCAAATATAACATATTTATATGTTTTTGGAATCAGCAAATGATGAAGAATAAGATGAACGTAAATTTGGATCGTTTTATAAACAATTTTGTTTTTTACAATTTTCAGATTTTTAATGACCAAAGTCATTAATTAATTTTTAAGCCACCAAGCTGAAGTGCAATACCGAAGTCCGGCTTTCGTCGAAGATTGCTTGGCCAAAATTTCAATCAATTTGATTGAAAAATGAGGGTGTGACAGTGCCGCCTCAAAAAGCCGGATATGACGTCATCAAAGACATTTATCGAAAAAATCGGGGATATCATTCCCGGGAACTCTCATGTCAAATTTCATAAAGATCGGTCCAGTAATCTGAATCGCTCTACACACACACACGCACAGCCAGACACACACACACACACACACACACACACACACACACACACACACATACACACACACACACACACACACACATACACCACGACCCTCGTCTAGATTCCCCCTCTATGTTAAAACATTTAGTCAAAACTTGACTAAATGTTACAAGTCGCGTAAGGCGAAAATACAATATTTAGTCAAGTAGCTGTCGAACTCACAGAATGAAACTGAACGCAATGCCATTTTTCAGCAAGACCGTATACTCGTAGCATCGTCAGTCCACCGCTCATGGCAAAGGCAGTGAAATTGACAAGAAGAGCGGGGAAGAAGTTGCGCTAAGAAGGATAGCACGCTTTTCTGTACCTCTGTTTGTTTTAACTTTCTGAGCGTGTTTTTAATCCAAACATATCATATCTATATGTTTTTGGAATCATGAACCGACAAGGAATAAGATGAAAGTGTTTTTAAATTGATTTGGACAATTTAATTTTGATAATAATTTTTATATATTTAATTTTCAGAGCTTGTTTTTAATCCAAATATAACATATGTATATGTTTTTGGAATCAGCAAATGATGGAGAATAAGATAAACGTAAATTTGAATCGTTTTATAAATTTTTAATTTTTTTTACAATTTTCCGATTTTTAATGACCAAAGTTATTAATTAATTTTTAAGCCACCAAGCTGAAATGCAATACCAAACCCCGGGCTTCGTCGAAGATTACTTGACCAAAATTTGAACCAATTTGGTTGAAAAATGAGGGCGTGACAGTGCCGCCTCAACTTTCACGAAAAGCCGGATATGACGTCATCAAAGATATTTATCAAAAAAATGAAAAAAACATTCGGGGATTTCATACCCAGGAACTCTCATGTCAAATTTCATAAAGATCGGTCCAGTAGTTTAGTCTGAATCGCTCTACACACACACACAGACACACACACGCACACACACACACACGCACGCACATACACCACGACCCTCGTTTCGATTCCCCCTCGATGTTAAAATATTTAGTCAAAACTTGACTAAATATAAAAACGACGAAGCATGCAATGGTTGTTGCTTAATAACCTATTTTCTTCAAATGTCAGCACATTCTAAGTGTAAACATGACAGATTTGTAAATTATTGGATTCAGAATTTGATAAGAAAAACAAACAATCATCTGTGAATCTACTTGTGAACATAATATTTTAATGGCATCTTTAATAACCAAACATATCAACTAATTTTTAAACTTCCGAGCTGAAATGACATTCCATAGTCCGGGCTGAGTCAAACATTGCCTGCTGCAAGTTGCAATTTGGTTGTTAAAGGGATACGCTACATTTGAAAAAAATATGACAGTGCTCTAATATTTTCTGGGCAAGATATAGACACCATCCACATTAATTTAGTGTAACAAAAAAAGTAGGGACAACGTTTTAGTTTTTTTGCTGAGGCCCTCTTTTCGGCAGTTTCTGAACATTTTGACCAAAACAGTGGTTATATGATATGCATGGTGTTCAGCAGTCATTAGTGAATGGGTACTTTTTTTTTATTGTGGTTGGTAGAATATGCTTTTTAGTAACAAAATATGTCAATTGACAAAAAAAATAAAAGTAAACTCAAACCGATAACGACATACTGTGTTGAAATATTTACAAAAATCAGCGAATCTTGTTGTTCAAACAACCATAATGACAAAATGGAATATGACAGCACTCTGATTTTCTTGCAGCAGGATATTTGATATCTTACCTTCAAAATAAACACAAGGTCAACGTGCTTTTTTTCGAGTGGCAGCATCTTTTATACCCCTACCCCCTACTTTTTGGAATAAAAATCATAGGTATTATACGCTACATTTGAAAGGAATATCCGAGTGCTCTAATATTTTCTGGGCAAGATATAGACACTATTCACATTCATTTAATGTAAAAAAGAATAGGGTTACCATTTTAGGGTTTTTTTTGCTTTCAGACCCTTATTTTAGCGAAGGTACGCTCAAGCACATAATGATACACAGTGTTGAAATAATACAACATTGCGCTCATGCGAACGCACTTGCTCTCAGTCTCAGACCAGATAGAGACACTAAGATTCAAAATAGAGAGAGAGAGAGAGAACTCAGAACTCAGAACTTTATTACATAAGGATAAAGGTTTTAGGCTTAGCCTAATCTTCCAACCTGTCCTTGGAACATATACAGAGAATAATTGTAAACAAAAACAAAGACTGCGCACATACCTCATCAAAGTATTAAACTTTCTTTTCTTTCTTTATTTGGTGTTTAACGTCGTTTTCAACCACGAAGGTTATATCGCGACGAGGGAAAGGGGGAGATGGGATAGGGGAAAGGGGGGGAGATGGGATAGAGCCACTTGTTAAGTGTTTCTTGTTCACAAAAGCACTAATAAAAAAATTGCTCCAGGGGCTTGCAACGTAGTACAATATATGACCTTACTGGGAGAATGCAAGTTTCCAGTACAAAGGACTAAACATTTCTTACATACTGCTTGACTAAAATCTTTACAAACATTGACTATATTCTATACAAGAACCACTCAACAAGGGTAAAAGGAGAAACAGAATACGTTAGTCGCCTCAAAGTATTAAACTAATAAAACATCAAAATAATGGTCGAGTATAAACATACAAAATACTGGACTCACAAAGTCATATAAAACAAAACCAAATACAAACAAACGTAAATGTTTTTTACATTTCTTAAAAAAGTACAGCAATGTATTGCCGAACAGGGCCATATATACAGGCAGCTAAAGTTTCAAGAAGAAGGGGGAGGGGGACGAGGGATTACACATTCAGATTAACTACATATACAATATTTAAAAAACAAACAAACACTTAAGAGCATTGCATACATTATCCGAGTACACAATGGAAACTAAACATCAGGGACAGTTTATAGTGTGATCAAATGTGTGTGCAACTGCCTTTTAAAGGCCTTTAATGATGCGGATCGTTTGATTTCTATTGGCAAAGAATTCCACAGAGATGATCCTGAAAAAGCTAAGCTGGATTTATAAAGATCTATACGAGGAATTGGAGGAAGTAAATTTTGAGACCCATACCTCTTCGTAACATGTGTAAAATAGGATTGCACATAACTGGGCACATCACCATGAACTAATTTATACATAAAGACAGCCTTATTGTATGCAAGGTGGGTTTTTAGGGGAAGGAAATTAAGGCTGTTTAACTTCATTTCTGTAGACATGTGCGATTCATACATGATAAGTTTTGCAGCACGACGGTACAAAGAATTGAGTTTCAATAAGTGAACATCACTGCAGCCATCCCACAATGTCGAAGCAAAATTAATATGAGGCATTATATGAGCATGAACGAACATTTTTAATGTTTCAGACTTCGCATAATGTTTGAGTTTGACAACAAATACAAATTCCTTGATAACACTTTGCAGAGGTTGCTTATGTGTGTTTGCCATTTCATTTCTTCATCGACAGTTACACCAAGTATGCGATGTTCTTTAACTTGCTGTATTTGAGTTGTACCTAAGGACAGTTGTAATTTAAGAGGACTTATCTGATGCTTTTGTCTTGTGGTAATAACAATGCTTTTAGTTTTTTCTGGGTGCAGTATCATGGCATTTGATGTGCACCATTTCGCAACTTCGTCCAAAGTGTTCTTCAGGGAAGAATTTACTGATTCCAACGAGGTGTTACTGGTATGAATAGACGAATCGTCTGCAAAAAACTCGCATTTGACTTTATCATCCGATACATGTAAAGGCAAATCATTAACGTAAATACAAAAGAGAATAGGTCCCAATACAGACCCTTGAGGGACGCCATGTTTTACTAGTGACGAATTCTGGCATTGTAGAGTGACATATTGTGTCCGGTCAGCAGGATACGATTTAAAGAAGTCACAGACCGAATCGTTTCTCAAATAATAGTGTAATTTTTTCAACAATATGGAATGATCGACTAAGTCAAATGCTTTCTTAAAATCCAAAAACAATGCTCCTGTAACTTCAGACTTGTTCATTGCTGACAGCCAAGCTTCACAGAGAGACGTAAGAGCTGTGTGGCAAGAATGCTTGGACCGAAAACCGGATTGAAACTGATGGAACAAATTTTGTTCTTCTATGTAAGCAAGAAGATGCTTGTGCACATGCCGTTCTAATGGTTTTGACAAAACAGGCAGCAAAGAAATGGGTCTAAAATTACTTGGGCCTGAGAGATCTTTACATTTGGGAAGGGGTATGACTTTGGCGCTTTTCAATTTAGACGGAAAAAAGTTCTGCTCAATACTAAGGTTATATACGAACGTGAGCGAATCCACAATATACGGTAGAGAAAGCTTCAATAACTTCACGGGTATTTTATCAGGACCCATGGACTTTGTATTCTCCAGGTTTTCAATAAATGTTCCGACCTCATGAACTGCAATCGGAGGAATGATAAACGCTTCATTGTTTATTCTGTTCCGCTGACAGTATTCGTCCAATTTTTCAAAACAGTTATCTGTACCCGGAGAATATGTTTCTGCCACAGAAGCCTTCAATTTATCCGCTAAAGATATAAAATGATTATTAAATTCTTCCGCAGATAGTTTTGTTAGATTAGCAGTTGACTTTTTCCTAGATTTATCAAGGATTTCATTTACTGCCCGCCAAATTGTTGTGTTTAGGTGGTTTTTTGGCTCACGTAAGTGTAGCCTATGCGATGATAAACTTTGTCTGTCTGTGCGTGCGTGCGTGCGTGCGTGCGTGTGTGTGTGTGTGTGTGTGTGTGTGTGTGTGTGTGATAGAAACTTTAACATTTCCGAGTCTATGGATATTAAAGCTCGCATAAGAAGATTACGTCTCGGTCAAAAGTGTTTGACGTGTGTGATAGAAACTATTTGAAGACGTCACATTATGACGTAAGAGGGTTAGACGTCACGCAAAGGAATTACTGAAAGTCTCGGTCATTGTTATTGTGAGCGGGCCGAGACTAGTTGGCAGATCCAGGGTCTCGCTTTCTTGCACAGTTTCACCTATGCTTACTGTGTGTGTGTGTGTGTGTGTATGTGTGACGGAGTGATTGAGTTTGTGTTACTGTTAGTCGATTTCTTACGTGAGCCTTGAAGGCTTCGCCTCTTGTTTTACTTGGTATAATAGAGAGAGAGAAAGAGAGAGAGAGAGAGAGAGAGAGAGTGAGAGAGAGAGAGAGAGAGAGAGAGAGAGAGAGAGAGAGAGAGAGAGAGAGAGAGAGAGAGAGAGAGAGAGAGAAACTCCGGGTCCAAGTCATCAAATAAAATGTACCCCAAAATGTTATTCATCACTTACAGAACTTTACACAAACTAAACACCAAAAGCCCAACCCAAAATTTCCCTCTACATGAGCGCGCAGACATACACACGCACACACACACAATATATAGTTAGTCTGACAATCGGGCGTTGCTGATACTGCCTCAGCCTGTCCATAGTGCTTGATCACAGGACTGTTTTGCAACGTCATATATGTGTGGATGCACTTCTTCTTCCCTCTTTTTCATTGACGTATGGTGCAGGCCACGGATCTCCAGAGTAGCCATCATACTTGTCATCTGTCTGTTGGTGATGCCGGAATGCAGCATGCCTGTACAAAACAGAATCACATTCTAATATAATACAGAGAAATGACCGTGAAATAATACTAGGGGAATGCTGTGTAGCACCATTAGAGCTCCTTGTATCATGTATGGCAGGGTTCTAAAGATATATGTGGGGGGTGGGGGCAGTATTTTCAAGAATGTTGTTGTTAGACATACATGCTTTGCCAAAAATTATTGTTTTGTGTGTGTCATACATGTGTTTTTATATTTTTTTGATAACATACCAAGTAACAACAAGTCGCGTAAGGCGAAAATACAATATTTAGTCAAGTAGCTGTCGAACTCACAGAATGAAACTGAACGCAATGTCATTTTTCAGCAAGACCGTATACTCGTAGCATCGTCAGTCCACCGCTCATGGCAAAGGCAGTGAAATTGACAAGAAGAGCGGGGTAGTAGTTGCGCTAAGAAGGATAGCACGCTTTTCGGTACCTCTCTTTGTTTTAACTTTCTGAGCGTGTTTTTAATCCAAACATATCATATCTATATGTTTTTGGAATCAGAAACCGACAAGGAATAAGATGAAAGTGTTTTTAAATTGATTTGGACAATTTAATTTTGATAATAATTTTTATATATTTAATTTTCAGAGCTTGTTTTTAATCCGAATATAACATATTTATATGTTTTTGGAATCAGCAAATAATGGAGAATAAGATAAACGTAAATTTGGATCGTTTTATAAATTTTTTATTTTTTTTTACAATTTTCAGATTTTTAATGACCAAAGTCATTAATTAATTTTTAAGCCACCAAGCTGAAATGCAATACCGAAGTCCGGGCTTCGTCGAAAATTACTTGACCAAACTTTCAACCAATTTGGTTGAAAAATGAGGGCGTGACAGTGCCGCCTCAACTTTCACGAAAAGCCGGATATGACGTCATCAAAGACATTTATCAAAAAAATGAAAAAAACGTTCGGGGATTTCATACCCAGGAACTCTCATGTCAAATTTCATAAAGATCGGTCCAGTAGTTTAGTCTGAATCGCTCTACACACACACATACACACACAGACACACAGACACACACGCACATACACCCTCGTTTCGATTCCCCCTTGATGTTAAAATATTTAGTCAAAACTTGACTATTAAAATATAAAAACCACCTAAACAAAAACAAATGAATAAAACAAACTACAACTGTACAAAACTGTGAAGACATAACATAACAGAACAATGCATCCATACTCAACATTGTAGTATGGGAGTTTGACTGGATGCACAGTATTTATTAAAAAAAAAATAATGTAAATTGTAATTTCTGGGAAAATAAAAATGGCCCAAAAAAGGAAAACAGTACAACCACTCACCCTCTCAGTATGCACAGTGGACAGTGCACTCATATCACATCTCCACTCACAGAGAGAGAGAGAGAGAGAGAGAGAGAGAGAGAGAGAGAGAGAGAGAGAGAGAGAGAGAGAGAGAGAGAGAGAGAGAGAGAGAGAGAGAGAGAGAGAGACAGAGAGAGACAGAGAGAGACAGAGAGAGAGGCCTAGATCTAGATCTACTCACCGATAGCTGCTTTCGTGTTTACGTCGTAGACCATGCCGTTTGAATTTGTAGCACGATGGCGTTTCCCGGTCGTCACCTTGTTGATCGATCCGCACTCACACCTGACGTAGAACAAGCTTGCGTATCCGTATCTCTGCTCTGTGGTTATGTTGTGCAAGTGCAGAGGTTTCTCACAACACTTGCATGAGCGAAGTTCGTCTGCCAAATGATGCAATTCAACGATACGCCGGCCCGTCTGCCACTCGTGTGCAGTTTCCTCCTCCGCGGGCTCGATTTCATCGTAATGCACAGCGGATTCGTTATTACTTTGGTTTTCTGGTGTATTCTTCAAAACTTTACTGACAATGTGACGCCTACCCTTCTCCTTTTTCGTGATGAATCGGCCTCGCCATCTTTCCGCCATTTTGCAGCCGCAAACGCAAGGGAAACTATCATGTCAAAGAGTATCGGTGGAGTTGCGTTTCTTGGGACACAGCGAGCGGCGCTCTCCCCAGAGAGCGCCACCCGGATGCCGCGTAACCCTTTAAATCGCCACCCGGATGCCGCGTAACCGTTTAAATGAGGTCGTGACAGTACCGCCGCAATTTTTACTAAAATGGGGATATGACGTCACCAAAGACTTTTCTCGAGAAAAAAAATGGAAGAATTTGTGCGTTAAGTTTCATGAAGATCGATCCAGTAGTTTACTCTGAATCATTCTACATTTACATACACTCAAAGACTCATACACCACCACCCTCGTCTCAATTACTGGTCTATGTTAAAACATTTACCGTATTTTCCGGGTTACAAGGCCCTACATGATACAGCGCATAAGGCGCACCCCCTTCTTTAAAAAACATTGTAATCCAGTCACCCATTGGGCGCTGGGGGCCGATAGGGCGCACCAAAAATGAAAAAGTATACCGGTAACAAACGGTCGAAGAATGAAAATAAGCCGCACATCAAAGGAAGAATACAGAGTGGAAATATGTGTACTCGGCGAGATCAAAGGCAGGTCCATTGTGATAGCTGGGTTGCCTTGTTTATAGACACTGACCTTCTTCCCAGGGGTCAATGACCCAGTTTTAGCTATGAGAGGTGGTTCCCCTGTCATATCTGAGAGAGGAAACACTTCCTGCACCGGGGTCAGTGACAGAGTTTAACCTATGGGGCGGTCTCTTTGATGTCTTAAGAGGAAACTTCGCCAGGGTAGTACCTAGTAGCTGAAACATGCATTATCACAAGTTGTTTGACTGGTACTCAGGCGGTCTCTTTGATGCTCACGGAATTTTTAAAAAAACCGACTACCGGTATTCGAGATGGAGGTGAGTTCTTGTCACGTTTTGTTCCCCATGATTTTTTCCCAATTTTATTTTTTTCGTATTTCATACACGGATTTAGGCGCTTCGTTATACAAGGCGCAGGGGTCAAACTCGAGGAAAAAAGTCGCGCCTTATGACCCGGAAAATACGGTAGTCAATACTTGACTGCATTTTGTTCACTAAGACAATACAGCTTCGTCAATCCCCGCGACAAGGAAATCGCTGACTTTTTACATGCAAAACGAAATTAAATTGACAAGCCAGAATAGTGCGGTAGCGCATTGTGCTAAGCAGGAAAGTGCGCTTTTCTATAATATTCTTTTTAACTATTTGAGCTTGTTTTGAATACAACATATATTTATATGCCTTTGAAATCAGGAAATGATACCAAAAGAAATGAAAATATTTTTTGATCGAATTCTTAAATTTCAATCATAGTACTAATTTATCTTTTTTGGTTAACTGTGATCACGTTTTAAGAGTAAACAGGACATAATGTATATATTTTCAATTTACAATTTGATGAAGAATACGATGCAATTCATTTGAATTCTGTTTGCAAAAAATCAATTTTAATGACAACTTTAATGAGCAAACTCAATAATGAATTTTTAAACCTCCATGCTCAAATGCATTACATAAGTCCGGGCTTCATCGACTTGGCTTTCTCAAAATTGGTTGAAAAACGAGAGCGTGATAGAGCCGCCTCAACTTTCACAAAGAGACGGATATGACGTCATCAAAGACATTTATAACACAAAAAAAGAAAAATTGTGGGGATATCATACTTAGAAACTCTCATGTCAAGTTTCATAAAGATCGGTCCAGTAGTTTTGTCTGAAGCGCTCCACACACACACACACACACACACACACACACACACACACACACACACACACACACACACACACACACACACACAAACGGACAAATTCAGCATACAAACCCACCTTTAACAGTCAATGTGACTGACGCAGCTTCGTATTTTCTGACATCCACAGAGGAAAACACGTAGCAAGAGTACGTCCCACCGTCACAGTCTCTCACTGGATAACAAAGAAACAGAACAAAATGACTGTGTGCCACCGTCACAGTCTGTCACTGGATAACAAAGAAACAAAACAAAATGACTGTGTGCCACCGTCACAGTCTGTCACTGGATAACAAAGAAACAAAACAAAATGACTGTGTGCCACCATCACAGTCTGTCACTGGATAACAAAGAAACAAAACAAAATGACTGTGTGCCACCATCACAGTCTGTCACTGGATAACAAAGAAACAAAACAAAATGACTGTGTGCCACCGTCACAGTCTCCCACTGGATAACAAAGAAACAAAACAAAATGACTGTGTGCCACCATCACAGTCTGTCACTGGATAACAAAGAAACAAAACAAAATGACTGTGTGCCACCATCACAGTCTGTCACTGGATAACAAAGAAACAAAACAAAATGACTGTGTGCCACCGTCACAGTCTCCCACTGGATAACAAAGAAACAGAACAAAATGACTGTGTGCCACCGTCACAGTCTGTCACTGGATAACAAAGAAACAACAAAATGACTGTGTGCCACCGTCACAGTCTGTCACTGGATAACAAAGAAACAACAAAATGACTGTGTGCCACCGTCACAGTCTGTCACTGGATTACAAAGAAACAAAACAAAATGACTGTGTGCCGCCGTCACAGTCTGTCACTGGATAACAAAGAAACAAAACAAAATGACTGTGTGCCACCGTCACAGTCTGTCACTGGATAACAAAGAAACAAAACAAAATGACTGTGTGCCACCGTCACAGTCTGTCACTGGATAACAAAGAAACATAACAAAATGACTGTGCCACCGTCACAGTCTGTCACTGGATAACAAAGAAACATAACAAAATGACTGTGCCACCGTCACAGTCTGTCACTGGATAACAAAGAAACATAACAAAATGACTGTGCCACTGTCACAGTCTGTCACTGCCACTGGATAACAAAGAAACATAACAAAATGACTGTGCCGCCGTCACAGTCTGTCACTGGATAACAAAGAAACAAAACAAAATGACTGTGTGCCACCGTCACAGTCTGTCACTGGATAACAAAGAAACAAAACAAAATGACTGTGTGCCACCGTCACAGTCTGTCACTGGATAACAAAGAAACATAACAAAATGACTGTGTGCCACCGTCACAGTCTGTCACTGGATAACAAAGAAACATAACAAAATGACTGTGCCACCGTCACAGTCTGTCACTGGATAACAAAGAAACATAACAAAATGACTGTGTGCCACCGTCACAGTCTGTCACTGGATAACAAAGAAACAAAACAAAATGACTGTGTGCCACCGTCACAGTCTCTCACTGGATAACAAAGAAACATAACAAAATGACTGTGTGCCACCGTCACAGTCTGTCACTGGATAACAAAGAAACAAAACAAAATGACTGTGTGCCACCGTCACAGTCTCTCACTGGATAACAAAGAAACATAACAAAATGACTGTGTGCCACCGTCACAGTCTGTCACTGGATAACAAAGAAACAAAACAAAATGACTGTGTGCCACCGTCACAGTCTGTCACTGGATAACAAAGAAACAAAACAAAATGACTGTGTGCCACCGTCACAGTCTCTCACTGGATAACAAAGAAACAAAACAAAATGACTGTTCCATGTCAATTTATTTCATTCTACTTTGTACTAATTTTCTGTGTCTTGTTTTCTCTACAAATCTGTGCCACTTGAAAGAAATGAAGGTGTTTGCTTTAAATTTGTATGGTCTGCTGTTGTGTGCCGTCATCCCCCCCCCCCCCCCCCCCCATCTCTCAGATAATGAACAGGACACCACACTTTAACGCCTGTCCTTTAACTGGGCGAGGTCGACTACGCGAAGTATTCTTCGAGAAGCTTGCCACATAACTCGAAGCTTTAGCACTGAGTTTTTAGCTAACTTCAAGAAGCTTGCCACATAACTCGAAGCTTTAGCACTGAGTTTTTAGCTAACTTCGCGAAGTGCTCGCGAAGTCGACTTTGGGCTTTATTAAGGACCGCCTTTGGGATGAAGACAATAACAACGTCAAACAAGAGGCGAAGCCTTCAAGGCTCACGTAAGAAATAGACAAACAGTAACACAAACTCAATCACTCCGTCACACATACACACCCACACACACAGTAAGCTTAGGTGACACTGTGCAAGAAAGAGAGACACTAGATCTAGATCTGTCTGTGTCTGCATGTAGCCTGCTTACAGGGACACGACTGCCAAATAGTCTCGGCCCGCTCAAAATAACAATGACCGAGACCACACACACCACGCGAGAGAGAAAGACTACAGGGAGGCATGCCGTCATGATGCATTAATTGACGTCAAACACTTTTGACCGTGACGTAATCTTATGCGAGCTTTATCCATAGTCTTGGATAACCACTCACACATAGACTCGGAAATGTTAAAGTTTCTACCACAGACATACACACACACACACGCACACACGCACACACGCACGCACAAACGCACAAACGCACAGACAGACAAAGTTACGATCGCATAGGCTACACTTCGTGAGCCAATAACCATAACCATGGCAACTAGACATTAATACGCGTCGGTAATCCACATCAGATTCATTTACCATTTGTAATGGTCAGCATCACACCACATGGCTCGGACCCTTCACACGATTGTGTGACTTTTTCTTGACCAATGTTTTCAGGGCACGTTCTGTTCCTCGTGCTACAAATTCTGCTGCCTTCTGGACATTCTCTGTCAAAGCAATCAGAAAGAAAAGTAAGTCTCATACTGTGTTTTATTTAGCTATTTAATCTGTTGGCATAACATAATTATTGTAACTAAAAAGATGGAATAAGTCTTAACCGGTACACGATCTCAATAGAAGTACAACCTATATATTCATTTCTTGATTCAGAAAAAAATAAAGAAAGCAATAAAGCCATTTTTTAAATGTTTTTTGTGAAGCATGGTCGTGGCTTTAGCTCAGAGATTGTTGTATTTTAATCAGTTGATGAAAAATGTGTTTACTAAATTGGGATTTTCTACAGTGCCACCTAAACGTTCGTTCAGGGAGGGTATGAAGCTATCAAACAATTACACTAAAATAAGGTTTAAGCCTGTCCCAAGGAGAAGTCCTTGGCCTGTCCTTAACTGGACGAAGTCGACTACGCGTAGCTCACTTCGCGAAGTTACCGGAACTAGACTTCATCGAAGTAATGCAGAGCCGCTCACAAGAAATAACGGTTTTAGGTGTGACGAAAAAAAGAACAGGGCCTGAGTATGGGGATAAATACAAGACTTATTTTACAACCATTTGAAAAATACATACATCCCCCGTGGCTGCCCGCATGACGAAATCGTTTTTCTCGTGTTTTGAACTTGCCGGTGTTACAGCACAGAGCAGAGTCCGCCTCGCACTTTGCTTTGTGTACATCACGTGGCCACTCAAACTCCCGCACAACGCAACATTTTCACGAGAAAAACACGTTTATTTGTTTGCTTTGTCTGTATTACACATTTCTATCTACATTTACCACTAAAACACCAAGTCGTGTACTTTATTTTGCAAGTGAATCGTATTCATACAAAATAACGTTATCACGGGAAGAGCAAAGGGAAGACACTCTATTATGCAAACATTTTCCGAGCTCAACTGTCCCGCTCAAACCGTGTAGATCTATTTTTGCGGGCACCCCCCGAAGAAATGCAGTCTCATCGGCTTCCACCTGCAATATATTCGTTTTCATTAGGAATGTGACGTTGTCACGATTTAGTGACACGGTCACGATTTAGTGACATGGTCCGAGAAAGAGTCACTTTTTCGGGTGCCTTTGTCGAATTGCGACAGAAAGCGCCTGTGCGTGAGTCTGGGCTACGGCAGATTTTTGCAACCATGCATAAGCCAAGCACGGGAATTTTGTATTGCACGGATTTCACCGGGTTGATTTCTGCTGTCGAGGCAGAATTGTCGATAACTGAACTGGGGTAGTGACAAGGTGAGTCACGTGATTTTGTCAAGGTTGTCTGTCTGAGACATTTAACTTGACACTCGAACACTCTGCGCTGGGGAGGACGGTGTGTCTTATATTTCCTGCGAGCTTTGATGGATTTCATCGTTTTGATTTCTGCATTGATTTCAACGCGCCGCTCTGCATGTACAGGAGGGGCTCCAGAAAACTTCAGTTGAGACCACCTTATCTCTTTTCACATGCGGTCTGACGTGACGGGTCGTCAATTTCTCTTCGCCGTGCGGGGATGGTTCTTCACCGCATAAAGTATTCGGCAAGAGGGTGAATGGGGTATCGCTGTTGACGAACAGGTGCCATTCAAAGGAGGAAGCGGTTTTCGTTTCCATGAGAGTGCTACATTCATAGGCTTTTGAGGTAATAAATCATTATTTAACGCTGTTGACGAGTCTGTGTTTGTGGAATACTCTCTGTTGTTCTTTCCAGGTTAGTGCATAATTTGCTCTTTGTGACGCTAGAATATTAATCTGTATATGGTTTTTGCAGATATGGAGAGAAGGAAGGAAATGGCTGATTTGTTGTTGTAAAAGTTCATTTGTGCAGGCCCACGTGCTCGATGAGATATGTATAGATAACATGTTTAAAGGTGGAGGTTGAGGGGTAGCTTGGCATGTGTAGTGCACCGGTGCTTTTTTTTGCAGCCTTTCTATCTACTGTTGCTGGCTGTTCTGCTCCCTATCTGCGGAACACTGTTAACTGCAGACGCTGTAACTGGGATCATCTGTAACCAGCTAACCGGTTAACCAGCGACTGGGTGAGGCGCCTGATGTCTCCACTTTTTCCTGCTTCGTAACAACGCCAGCCGGCACTACATTCTACGGAGCAGTTGTGGAGACTATGAACTAATTACAGGCCGTCCACCCAGTGGCAAAACAAAGCTAAGTGCACCATGTCTTTGCACCCCGTTGACCACCGTTGTCATCTTTTATATTTATGATTATATTCGAGTGGTGACAACGTGGGGTGTGTAACACCTACATAAATTGGCACTTTTAGGCAGATCAGATATATTTCCTAGCTATACACGGAATCAGCGTGTTACTATAATTTGTTATACTTTAACTGGCATTTTTGTCAGTGACCTCATGGTATTTTACGTTTTGAACGTAAAAGAACATATTTTGGAGTGAAGTCTCGAGGGAGGTGGCGAGTTATTACATAAACAGGCGTCTGAAACTTATACTTTTGTTGTTTCTATTTAATTGTATGACTGCGAGAGTGGATCGTGGTGTGGTTAGTTAGTTAGAAGTAATTAACCGTTTCATAATCACCTTATGTGATATAGTGAAACGTGACAGACGTCCTGTTCTTCGTCAGGTCACACCTATCTCGAAAACTAAGCGTCGCACAGAACCAGCGCCCCTCCATTAAAGCTTCGACGCAGTCCAAGGGAAGGCACTATAGTGGAGAAGAGAGTTACATCTTTTCATGTCTTGGCGTCTCAAATCTTATTAGCCAGAAAGCGCATGTGCGAAGTCTCGACCAGCGCGTGGTGTGCTTCTTTCTGAGTAGGCCTACTTTACGTCACAAATTGTACTTTACGTACTTGATGATGACGTAAGTTAATGTTAACACATAGAACTTATGTGTTCTATTTTGTTTAATGAGCACCGCCAGGACCAGTCGGCGTGAGCGCTGGGATTTCGAGTTTCATTCATGTCAATGCATTGCAGTATGAAATAATACAGGTAGGAGGTTAGTTCTTGTACTTCGGGTCAACCAAAGTCGATTAATTCATTCTTCACTACGGTATTGAGTCTGATTTCGTCGTCCATATTGAATCGAAGAGCACTCTTCTTTAAAAAAACAAACCCCACTTCGTTGCGAGCTACGGCGAAGCTTCGCATGTCAAAACTTGAGAAGCGATGTAGTGGACAAAGTACTTCGCCGTAGCTGCGAGTTTTCGGTATAAAGACTTCGCGAAGCTTCGTGTAGTCGACTACGGGCTCAATTAAGGACGGGCTTCATGGAAATCACCGGAAGGATTTACACTTACAGTTTCATTTAAGATTTGTTCAATATCTCACACACACACACACACACACACACACACACACACACACACACACACACACACACACACACACACACACACACACACACACACACACAGACGTGCAAGCAACAACAAGAGGTAAACAGTGCCTTGTAGAGCTAGATCCCGCGCTTCCTGGGTCCTTGCTGCACGATGAGCTGCAACAAAACATTATTGTCAACTTCGTTTTTTTGTTCAGTCAACACCAGTGAAATTCGAATTGCATATACTGATATTATTGTTTATATAATACATATACACACACACACTAACACACTAACACACACACACACACACACACACACACATACACACATCCACGCACACACACAACTACGCACACACTCAGATTTAGGCTACACTCTCTCTTGTTCTCTGTATCTTCTCGCGCTGCGTTCAAGACGGAAAAGGAAGTAGGGAGGTTTAACTCCCTTGAATTATCGTAGGTTTGACTTTCTACAGAAAAGCGACCAAATTATATTTTCCGATTGTCTTACGGAGGTCTCAGCTGAACCAGGTCATAACCAAATTTATGTAAAGACTTAAATTGTTTTAGTCAAGTTTTTTCATTTCAAGTTTTGACTAAATGTTTTAACATAGAGGGGGGATCGAGACGAGGGTCGTGGTGTGTGTGTGTGTGTGTGTGTGTGTGTGTGTGTATGTGTGTGTGTATGTGTGTGTATGTTTTTGTGTGTGAGTGTGTGTGTGTGTGTAGAGCGATTCAGAGTAAACTACTGGACCGATCTTTATGAAATTTTTCATGAGAGTTCCTGGGTATGATTTCCCCAGACGTTTTTTTCTTTTTTTTCCATAAATGTCTTTGATGACGTCATATCCGGCATTTTGTAAAAGTTGAGGCGGCACTGTCACACCCTTATTTTTCAATCACATTGATCGAAATTTTGGCCAAACAATCTTCGATGAAGGCCGTACTTTGGGATTGCATTTCAGCTTGGAGGCTTAAAAATTAATTAATGACTTTGGTCATTAAAAATCTGAACATTGTAATTAAAATTATTTTTTATAAAACGATCCAAAATTACGTTTATCGTATTCTTCATCATTTTCTGATTCCAAAAACATATAAATATGTTATATTCGGATTAAAAACAAGCTCTGAAAATTAAAAATATACAAATTATGATTAAAATTAAATTTCCGAAAATGATTTAAAAACAATTTCATCTTATTCCTTGTCCGTTCCTGATTCCAAAAACATATATGATATGTTTGGATTAAAAACACATTCAGAGAGTTAAAAAGAATAGAGATATAGAAAAGCGTGCTATCCTCCTAAACGCAACCGCTACCGCGCTTTTCTGGATTGTTAATTTCACTGCCTTTGCCACGAGCGGTGGACAGACGATGTACGGTCTTGCGGAAAAAATGCAATGCGTTCAGTTTCATTCTGTGAATTCGACTGAGCTTGACTAAATGTTGTTTTTTCGGCTTACGCGACTTGTCTGTTCTTCTTTGCCGGAGGGGTGCTCGTGCACCAAGTGCACCTCCGCCCTCGTCCACCCCTCTTCACACACACACACACACACACACACACACACACACACACACACACACACACATGAGGTAGGGATAAACACATGAGGTAGGGATAAACACACATTTTGCGCCAGTGAAGTTAGATTGGTGGGTTGGGGTCTGCGGCTGGTAAAGGATTTAGGGGTAGGAGTGACGAGAGGGCATGGATTCGGCGGTTTGGCGTGTCGAATCAACTTGTTCATATAGATCTGTGTCGGCGATCAACAACCCAAGCCGATCTGGATCTGTTCAAGTCAAAAGCAAAGTCAAGGATACGAAGAAGTTTACCGAAAAACATCGATCCCAAGGACACATGTTGTAACTTTTCAAAAGCAGCTACATTAAATCAAAGCTCCATCCACATTAAACCGAACGAGAATCCTCGAAGATCCCCGCAACTTCATTGCAATGTCGAAAAAGACCTCACAATGTCACCGTAGATCTATAGTTGGTTTTGGTTTTGTGTCACAGCAAAGAAACGAAGCAAATCTCCGGCTTTTATTGCACACTGAAAAATCGTTCATTTAGTGGGTTATTAAAATATATTTCTTTGAGGTTGCAAGGCAATGGCATCGCTGAGATGTACTTCGCCGAAAACACGACACAGGTTAGAAATTGACCGCATTTGGGCGCTTTTTACCGGCCAAAATAGGGTGACCTTTTTGACGGGATTATTGAAAAATCACTTCGGGGGCAGGTCTAAAATCCTGTGTATAGTGCCAAATCATACATCATTCAAAAGAGGAAAGCATGTTCTTTATTCTGACCGGCATATGGTCTAGGGTAAGTCATAGATATAAATAGACAGTATCTGTCTATTATAACTATATGGGTAAGTGTATTCCATTCCTTCGATACTCTGTCATCTACACTTTCTTGAAAAAAGGGCAATTTTGAGTCTGTTTTGCACAAGAGACCTGCGAGATTTGTAGACGTCAAAACAACAACTTACAGTCCAGCCTCTCAGCTTTCGTTCCATGCAATTTGTTTGTCTGTACGTATAGACTGAGGGGTGCCCTGAAATGATTTGTAAGCACAACATTCACATACTTCAAAAACGCCATTGAAAAACTCGTCCACGTGCGTTTTAGATCTATTTACTTGGGTACCTGCCAAAGGCTGCTTCGCGTAACAAAATGACTACCAGAGTCGCAAGGCTCGGGATATTTATTTTACAAAAAAGTCACATTTCGTTGTTCTAGTCCGAATGAATATGAAGATATGGCGAGTTGAAAACGCCGATTCTTTCGCCAGAAACACGTCTGGACTGAGAGCTACTATACGTACGGCGCCGTGCGCACAATTGACCGAATGATGCTATTCACACAATACCATCTGACGATCTCTAAAAAATCATTTAAAAACAAACTAGTTGACATGTAATGAAACTATTTACTGAAATCAAGAAGTATCTTAGTTCTAGCAATGCAAATTGGGCACCCCCTGGCGAATGCACACTGGACCGTGCGTACACGCCTGTAACTACGCAGTCGCAATCAAGGGAAGTAACTCTATGAGTATAAACATTAGCAAGAACCGCAACTTGAATATCACTCGTAACACCTTAAGAGGCCGGCGTCTTACAACCCCACCACTGCGCCCATCAACTTTTCCAAATATGGTACATTTGCATGTGGCATTACCCTTTGCTAGGGTCTGTGTTTTGGCCGTTGGTGGAATAACGGACTCTATTTTGTGATAGTGACATCGTCGGAAAACAGGATTTCCGCTGAGTACTTCCGACAAATTCAATAAAAAGTTGCTGCTGCTCTGCCTTGAAAACATTGATTTCTCACCACGTTTTCAGATTTTAAGCATATATTTACTAAACATCATACAGTTATTCTTTTCAAACTACCTTAACATGCTGAAAACCTAAATCCTGTCATGGGACGATTTTGGATTAAACTTCCGTGCCACCTCTTACCTTTAATCCTAACAATATTCCAGAAACAAAACTGTCCCACCCCCATACCCCTCCCCATCACCATCATTGACCTCATACTCAACAACCTTCACATTTTGAGAGAAAAAAACACACACACAAAACATAACAAGAGGCGAAGCCTTCAAGGCTCCCGTAAGAAATCAACAAACAGTAACACAAACTCACTCACTCCGTCACACACACACACACACACACACACACACACACACACACACACACACACACACACACACACACACACACACGCACACACACACTCAGTTAAAACTAACGCATCATATCAACTAGCTCCATGTATAATTTTCAAAAGAAGGCAAACAGATAAAATGACTGTGTATTTGTTGTTGGTGCAGTTGTCCTTGAAGGAGATCTTGTGCAATCCTCACGCACACACACACACACACACACACACACAAACACACACACACACACACACACACTCACACACGCGCACACACACACACACACACACACACACACACACACACACACATACCGTGACAAAACCGCACAAGCACGCACGTACACACATTTAAACTGCATCAGCATAATTGTTGCTTGCCCGTCGTAAATCAGCAGTATAGAGGGCACTGTGTTCATTTGCAAATCTACCATCAGCTTATTTGTCTTTTGCACTCCAGACACTAAGCAATAGGTACCTGCCATGTGGCCACTTATTCCACTGCTGTCCTCAGTCCTATACTTTTCATCAAGACTTATTTATCACCATGCCGAGTGGATCTAAATTCGGAAGTCTTCATGTGGCTGAGGCATATCTGACATAGCGTCGATCTTGTAGGTTAACCTCCTTTCTGAAACAAATGGCAAAATGCGATTAGTTATGATGACTACAACCTACACAAATATAAACAGTGTTTTGAAACAGAATAGTCCGGTTATACAAGCCACTTTACCTATGCAGCATGGTAACCCTACAATATGCGAAACATGTCAACTGACTGCAGCAGCCTGGTTCTTAAAATAATTCTGACGGTCAACACAGCCAACACACTATTCACAGTCCATTTTAAGGAGCAGAGGTACTCTCTGAGGGTCTTGTTTAAATGATAACGATCAACTCAGGAGGAAAAAAAACAAGAGAGGAAAAAAGAAACCACATCAACCGCAGAAAAATACAGAATCACATGTACCATTATTTACAAACAAATGCCACAGCAAGCTTTCTTTGGACGACTGTCGTTGTCTCAAAACTCGCATTCTACCTTCTGTCCGAAAGAATCTAATCTAACGTTGTACTGCCTTGAAAGAAAATGCCAACAAAGACAAGAAAGCTGTTGCAAGGTAAGCTTACCAAACGTCACATAGCGAATCATGATAGTGCGTAAACAGCAAACAGTACAATCAAAGAGAGGATCGAGTCTGGAATGAAACGCGATACAGATCTAGCATTCAAAAACTGTCTTTCAAGTTCAAGGAAGTTGTTGCAAGGTAAGACTTACTAAATTGTACAGACAAAACCATGACAGTACATGTTTTGAATCTGAGGAAAAATCGTGATCATTTTGACTTTGAGAACAGATTCATTCCGTTTCCTTATATCTGCATGTTCAAGTACATGGTGGACAGTTTTTTTGGGACAGAGTAAACTTAAAGGGGCCTTGTCTCAAAAATGCGCGGAGTCGCGTGCAAAAACGCGTTTAAGAGTTTTCCGAGTTGATTCACTAAAGACTGTTGATTTGGTCCAGAAGAAGACACTTTAATCATTAGTTTGAAACCATTAAAATGCGTGAAAATTTCTGCTAGTTCTCACAATACGCAAAAAAACGAAGCAGTTGGCAGGCCGAAACGACTCAAAATCCGCGACCGACAACTCTGTCAGCACAAGAAAGACGCCGCAGCGTTAGCCTTGCTGTGACGTCACTCGAGGAAGCCGATGAGGCCGCTGTGAAGTTTACAGTACAATGTAGACTACAGCTGGACATCTGTAATGACTAATGCTGTACGCGTGATTGATTCTTGCACAAAGTAAAATATTAGGATGGTAATATCTTCTCAAGACCCACGTTCCCATTTTCTCTTCTTTGATCTGACCGACTGCAACCTTTACAAGTCATTTCTAAAGTGGTTCACATGCTGTTGCTACTCCTCCAGTCCACCCGGTTAAACCATAAAGTTGCTCAACCACAGACCCTCGTGTCCCTTGTCAGCAGACACTGTACACTTATGAAGAAGGTCCGCTTGAGGTGTCACACCAATTACCGTGTACGTGTGAGGTACTGAATTCAAGACAAAAGCCAACTCTGTCGGTGGGAAAATCTAGGAAAGAGATGATGATAATACATCTTCAGTTACTCACTCAAGTAGATAGACGAGATAAGATAAAGGGAAGAGAGACGGAGACAAAGATGAAACTGGAGCGAGTGTGGAAAATGGGGGAGGGGGGTTCGGCCGCAAAAAATCAAAGATGAATTTGTCAAACTGTGTTTGTGATGGTTATCGTGTGTGTGTGTGTGTGTGTGTGTGTGTGTGTGTGTGTGTGTGTGTGTGTGTGTGTGTGTGTGTGTGTGTGTGTGTGTGTGTGTGTGATAACACGTATGTGTGTGTGTGTGTCTGTGTATATGTGTGATAACACGTGTGTGTGTGTGTGTGTGTGTGTGTGTGTGTGTGTGTCTGTGTGTGTCTGTGTGTGTCTGTGTGTGTTTGTGTATGTGTGTTTGTGTTCCTCGACGCGTGACAATATCTGCCAATAAGTTGAACAAAAACAGGGTTCAAGTGGAACAAAAGCAGGAGGGGGACGGAAGACATGTTATGAACTCGGTTTTTTACTGCGAAATTTTGGCCTGGGAGAAGTCACCCCATCCTAAGTTTCTCTTCACCTACCCGTGAAGTATGCTTGAGGGCTTGACTAGACAACCCGATTGCGCCCATTACACTTTCTTTATTTGGTGTTTAACGTCGTTTTCAACCATTCAAGGTTATATCGCGACGGGGAAAGGGGGGAGATGGGATAGGGGAAAGGGGGGAGATGGGATAGAGCCACTTGTTAATTGTTTCTTGTTCACAAAAGCACTAATCAAAAAATTGCTCCAGGGGCTTGCAACGTAGTACAATATATGACCTCACTGGGAGAATGCAAGTTTCCAGTACAAAGGACTTAACATTTCTTACATACTGCTTCACTAAAATCTTTACAAACATTGACTATATTCTATACAAGAAACACTTAACAAGGGTAAAAGGAGAAACAGAATCCGTTAGTCGCCTCTTACGACATGCTGGGGAGCATCGAGTAAATTCTTTCTCGTCCCAACCAATATGGGACTCCCCCTAACCCGCGGGGGGTGCCCATTACACGGCATAAAGAGAGCACCGTTCAACCCGGCCGATTCCGCGGCTGACGTCACGCGTCCAAGGGAAGTAATTTTCGAGCGGGCTGCATTGACTCGGCCAAGAATGCAAACTTTCTTCGATTAAAGACATTGTAGCATGTCTAAAGTCTTCGGACTTGTGTTATCAAGCTGTCAAAATCACCAAGTAACTTTTAAAGGCACAGTAAGCCTCCCGTAAACCATCACAGAGCTCCCCGAGCGTCTAAATACAGTACAAGCATACTTCCATTTGAACGCTCACCGAACGGGAACATCCTGGCTGCTTTCTGTCGAGCGTGAGACATTTTCAAAGAATTTATTTTCGTAGACTTGTTCGTTAACAACAACGGCGCCTCGTTTTTGCGCTAGACCTAACTTTTAAAATCTAAATAATAAATTGACAGCTTGTTACACAAACATTCTTTAATCATAAAAGAATTCGTTTTTCATCAAGACAAGATCAGAACAATTCGAAGTTGTGAAAGTTTTAAAAAAAAGAAAAGCCCGGAAGCAGGGTCACGCAAGGGTCGTAACAGACGAAGGTTTATCAGTGCAAATCGCCGTTCCTCTCAACAGTCAAAAGCCATCGATAGAGTTCTTGTGAACCACAGCCGTTGTTTCGTGCATAAAAAACGTGCTATTGTAGATAAGCTCACATCGAGTCGCATTCATGACTAACTGACTGCATTGTGAAAAAGGAAAACTGGATCACACGGGTTCACGATGGCTCAGGGGTAAGATAAACCACGCAAAAATAAATTCTTTGAAAATTGTTCGCTCTTTACGGAGGGCACCTAGGATGTTCTCAATTGGTGAGTGTTTAAATGAAAGGGTGTTTGTACTGTGTGTAAAAGCCTAACCGTATCTGTGATGGTTTACGGGAGGCTTACTCTGCCTTTAAGTATAGTTTCAGTTACATGATAACTCATTCTAAGGAACAGATTTTGAGAGCCACAACCCGACAGCTGCCCTTTAACTTGAGACTCTACTGCAAGTCTTGAAATTCACATAAATCGAACCACAAATAATTAAAGACATCCAAACATTACAGGCACTTTAGATCAACTCATTTCACTAGAGGTGACTGCCTAGCACTGTGTTTGACATCCGTGTCTGCTGAAATAAAAAGAAATTAAAACAAAACGGATTAACAGTAGGTGACACGTTATCAGAGTGGGTGACACTAGATCTGTCTCTGTACTTACCGGGATACGGCTGCAAGATCGACACTGACTGCGCTTTCGACAGCTCTTCCTCGCGTGGACATTGGAAAAACGCTGTGCAGATCAAATTGTAGGAAATCTCCCTTTGGTATCTTCTTTATTTACTTTTCTGGAGCTTAGAAACCGAACAACATGAAATCATCTTCCCCGAATCGGCGAATGCAGAGGTGAGAACTGGAGAAGTGAATCGATGTATACCAGAATCCTTCGCGCGACCCCTGACCTGGTCTTGACACCTGACCTGGTCTACATACCACACACGACACAAACCAGTCAACTGCTTGTACCCCTTCAAAACCCCCCACCACCCGTTTTCTTTGGATACATAGAGAATACTACATGGCTTGCTGTGTCGTACCAGATTTACACGAGTTGTTTTTTTAAATATTGAACTGCGAGCGAAAGCGAGCTGTTCACTATTTGAACAAGAGGCGAAGCCTTCAAGGCTCACGTAAGAAACAGACAAACAGTAACACAAACTCAATCACTCCGTCACACATACACACACACACACAGTAAGCGTAGGTGACACTGTGCAAGAAAGCGAGACACTAGATCTAGATCTGTCTGTCTGCATGTAGCCTACTTACAGACACGACTGCCAACTAGTCTCGGCCCGCTCAAAATAACAATGACCGAGACTTTCAGTAATTCCTTCGCGTGACGTCTAACCCTCTTACGCCATAATGTGACGTCTTCAAATGACGAAATGTTAAAGGTACTACCACAAACATACACACGCACACACACACGCACACACACACGCACGCACGCACAGACAAACAAAGTTACGATCGCATAGGCTACACTTACGTGAGCCAATACGTGAGCCAAAAAGCAACGAGTGTAAATCTGGTACGACACAGCAAGCCATGTAGTATTCTGTTTATCCTACATACTTTACTTACGTATATTTTACTGAAAATGTCTTGCAGACGAAGCAGCTAAATTGAAGACGCTTGTTTTGGAACCTCGATCTCTTCTAAAGCCTAGTGCAATCTATTAGTCAAAGCAAAGAAACGTCACTCTGAAAGTGTGGCGTGACGTGTTAGTTCTAAAGATTCATCGAGGGTAATTGGCGAGCGCAAGTTATGTTTCTATAATGACGTTTGTCTCGGTGACTTTGGCATCATAAGCAGTGGAAAAACAGGTCCCTGCCAGACTTGCTTGACATGACCTCATTTACATGATATACACACGTGTGATTTGAACGATTATTATCTCACGGGTGTCTCTCTCACGTATGTAGGATAAACGCTTTAACTACACACATGCCGACACAATGTTGATCATTGCTTCAATATTATGAAGATGGTGCTTGAAAAATAACCAGGTGAAATGAGTATTTCGGTGTTTAGTCAAATGTTAAAGTTTCTACCACAGACATACACACACACATACATACATACATACATACATACATACATACATACATACATACGCACGCACGCACAGACAGACAAAGTTTAGCATCGCATAGGCTACACTTACGTGAGCCAAAAACCAGAACAAATGCTTTTGTTTTAAATTCATCCACGTTGACAGGATTGATACGGTGCTGGCCAAGACAACAAATATTGTACTCAGACTACTGAGTGACCTCATTTCTGACACCATGACGTCATAGCAGGATATGCTATCATCACTAGTCTAGCCAAGGTTAAATTAGCCAAGACACTAAGTTGTGGCTTAAAATCAGACAATCACATATATTTTGCGGAAGTGGAGACTTACATCAAAACCTACAAGTGTGTGGAATTTGGAGGCTCTAGCTTAAACATTACCACAGAAATCCTCAAGTTCAAGTTGTTATGAACCGAACAGGACAACGCTGTGACCCCAAAGAGGTAAGAGGGTCAACCAAACTAGGGTCATATCGGCAGATTATCAAACCCAAGAAGTGTGCTAAGTGTGGAACCTCTAGCTTTAGAAACATCCGAAATAACCCCAAGGAAACGTTTTGTGTCGCCGGCTAACATCGCTCATTCCTAAGACACTCCTGATTACTCAGGAGAGGCAAAACGGCCAAAATGGGCTAACAACAAGTCAAGGTCATCACCGAGAAGCAGATACCTATAATGAATTCATCATCGTGTCTTTTAACGATTTGCCAATAATTCTGATCACAGTCACGGCTGACCGTATCATATACGTGACGACGACTTACCCCGTTTTGCACCAGCTCTGAAGCCCCGCCCGTCCCGTGGTGTTGTCATAACGACACGTCAAGCGAACGTTCTTCTGACCACGTTGAAGCGTTATTGCGGTCCCTTCTTGTCCGCCCTGCACTGACGTCGTGAGGGATACTCTGATGGGCGTTTCTGTTGTTGGTTCTGTTGTTGGTTCTGTTGTTGTTACTGTTGTTGTTACTGTTGTTGGTTCTGTTGTTGTTACTGTTGTTGTTACTGTTGTTGGTTTTGTTGTTGTTACTGTTGTGGTTTCTGTTGTTGTTACTGTTGTTGGTTCTGTTGTTGTTACTGTTGTTGTTACTGTTGTTGTTACTGTTGTTGGTTCTGTTGTTGGTAGTGCTTCTGAAATCAGAAAACAGATTGCTAACCTTCCACAATTCAGACTCAAAAAACAAGAGTGCAGTGGGGTTATATTTTGCCATCCCCTTCCCCACTACACACACACACACACACACACACACACACACACACACACACACACACACATACACACACACACACACACTTACATACATACACACATCAAGATTCATACATACACATACACACACCTAACACTTAGAAACATGGACACAACTCAAACATTAATGAGTTTGGTAAATGAAAAAGCAAGGTTTGGTTAGTTGGTGAGTGTCCGTAACATACAAAGGCCAACTGAGAAGTACCGAGCCCGACCAGAAAGAAATTGACTAATAGACATTCAAAACTTGGCATGAATTACACAATGTTATTATAAAGACTTCGTCATGCAAACTATTCCGTATTTTCACTGGTTAGTGTGTGTGCCTTGCTTTCTCAAAGTACCATACCCCACTGTTTTCCCCAACATAGAGAAAACAAGAGGCGAAGCCTTCAAGGCTCACGTAAGAAATCGACAAACAGTAACACAAACTCAATCACTCCGTCACACATACACACACACACACAGTAAGCATAGGTGACACTGTGCAAGAAAGCGAGACACTAGATCTAGATCTGTCTGTCTGCATGTAGCCTACTTACAGACACGACTGCCAACTAGTCTCGGCCCGCTCAAAATAACAATGACCGAGATATTCCTTCGCGTGACGTCTAACCCTCTTACGCCATAATGTGACGTCTTCAAATGACGAAATGTTAAAGTTTCTACCACAGACATACACACGCACGCACGCACGCACGCACATACGCACATACGCACGCACAGACAGACAAAGTTACGATCGCATAGGCTACACTTCGTGAGCCAACTAACAAAGATCAGTGATCCAATTTTTGCGAAGAAAATATTAGGAACATTGGAAATTCATTTTGACTTGACGTGAACATTTGGCAGGGATCCCCCTTCATACTTCACAGTAATGAAGTGGTCAGCTTAATTCAGGCTTGGAAGGACAACCGTTTAAGATGACAAATGGTATGGAAGACCACCAACGGTCACAATTCAAGAAAACGGTTGTGCATGCCCCTGGGGATATAGCTCAGTTGGTAGCGCGCTGGATTTGTATTCAGTTGGCCGCTGTCAGCGTGAGTTCGATCCCAGGTTCGGCGGAAATTTATTTCAGAGTCAACTTTGTGTGCAGACTCTCTTCGGTGTCCGAACTCCCCCCGTGTACACTACATTGGGTGTGCACGTTAAAGATCCCACGATTGACAAAAGGGTCTTTCCTGGCAAAATTGCTTTGCACAGTTAATAATTGTCTACCTATACCCGTGTGACTTGGAATAATAGGCCGTGAAAGGTAAATATGCGCCGAAATGGCTGCAATTACTGGCCGTATAAAATTTCATCTCACACGGCATCACTGCTGAGCGCCTAGAACTGTACCCACGGAATATGCGCGATATAAGCCTCATTGATTGATTGATTGATTGACTGATCAAGGCATGCTACTTCATGTCATGCGCCTATGGTTGGGCTATTATTGCCAATTTTTGTGTGTTGACGAAACAAGACAGAATTGTTATTGCCGTGTGTGCGTTCTCAAATTTATGACGATATTAATTGGTATTGGTTTTGTTGTACCTGTGTAAGGGTGTTTTGTTCATTGGGTTGTCATGCGTGTGAGAAAGATGTTACTTTCCTTGGTTTGAGACTCTTACTGGACCGACTATCATTCATTGATTCTTGACTCACTTTTTCTACTATGTATTGTGATTGACGCTTTAGTTCCACGTACTCGTTGGATGAATGTGTGAATGTTTTTGTAATGCGGATAGCAGTTGATTTTGTTGTGAAAACTGCCCCTCAGCTCCGTTTGAACGGGACGCACGCAATGAGTTGAATTCATGTCACGATTGTTGATCGGGCGTGAAACACGCACGAGAACGAATTTGCACATCAGTTTTTTTGTACAGTCGCAAAAAGGTTCACGCGGACTATTCTTCCCGCAAATACCATCAGTTGCTTCCTGTCTGTGAAACCGAGCACATCTCTACAGATTGTGTCAGAAAATAGAAACTTAGATTAATAGTAAAACCGACCATGGTTTTGTGTTCAAAATAGTTCAGGAGAGAAGTGCATCAGATTTAAAGTTTTTGTGCATTCATGACTTGCGTGCCTTTATGAGAAGTGTCGTGAAGAAATGAGCCCAAATGGTTAGTATTTTTAAATAGTTGTTGTTGTGATTTTTGTAGGCATCGATGCTTGTAATGTTAACCTGACTGCGTGCTTATGTTTGCTTAGTTAATGCTAAATTGATTGGGTCGATTATCCCCCCCACCTGTTAATGGTTACTCCCTTTCAAGTAGTTCTCACGCCAGTCGGTGGTGTAAATCGTATATATTGTGGGTGTGAGGTATTCACTTGTCAGTCTTCCTTCCCCGCCTCGTGTGCAAATGTTATTTTGTTATGTAATGTTAATTAAAACGAAATTAACGCGATGTTAGGGATTGAATGACTTACACGCAAGTTTTGTGGCGTGGATGTAACTTTGCCACAAACGGCGCTGTCATTAAATTTAAACGGAAGTGTAAAGGACTAAAAGGCAAACGACTAAGTGAGTTTTTTTCTTTATGCAGTCGGCTTGATCTGCAAACGAACGGTACTGTCACTAGACAGTTTTGCAACGTAATAACGTGAAGCACGGGACTCTATTTATAGAGTGGTGTTTTGAAACGCTGGCCTCAGCCACCTGTGAAAATTATGTCATGGGAACAGAACGAGATTGATTTGAACACATGTATATCTTGACCTTTTAAAGGCACACTTTAGTACGGTCTCTCCCATCCCCAAACGGTCCCAATATGCATACGATTATGCTTTTTCTTTAAATGTGCACATTAGTGCAGATTGTCTCCCTTTTCTCAACGATAATGCTTACTACTATTTTACTGAAAGTTTAAGTTCGTGCTCACCCCTTCCCCCCTCACCCCTCCCGCCTTCTTAGTTATGCCTGCCTCCCGTTCCCCCCTCCCCCCTTGGTCTTCTTGTCTACTTTTATCTCATGCCCCCCCGCCCTTTTTTGTGTTTACTTGTTCGTTCTCACTCGTCTTCCCCCCTCCCCCCCCCCCCCTTTTTCTCGTCCATTTATTTCTTCTTTATCCGCCTAGTTTCCCCTGGCCCTTCTGTCCGCAACTTGAATGACTTGGTATAGTATTTGATGTTTACAATGCATGTATTATAAGGTATTATTTGTCTATTGCAGTTATCACCGATGAACACCCACAACCCCAAACTGCCTTGCCATGTACCCACCCAATGTCCCTTCCTATTTGTCCCCGTTCTCTCCTTATTTGTACTTGGAACTGACGAAATACTAATATTCCACCAAGCTTCTGTTGTGGGACTTCGAGTGTGGATGACGTCTCATGTTGCTTCACTCATCACACACTTCCAATCCTGAGGGCATGCACAACGGTTGATGCTGTCTACGCACTGGTGATGCAAAATTAACCGATTGCTGATACACTTGGCATCTCGCATGAGAGAGTTTAGAGTATTATGTGCGGTAAGCTGTCCACGAAGACAGTTTAAGCAAGGTAGGCCCTCAAACTTCTACACAAGAACTGAATCACTTCTGATTTAACATGGAACGCGACATTTTACGCTTATTTCAGGCAGATCCAGATGATTTTATGTCCCGATTTGTTTCTGATGATTAAACTAGTGAACATCACTTTTAGCCAGAAACCATGCAGCCGTTTATGTACTAGGGGCACACAATTTATTCCCCACTAAAGCAGGTAAGGGTCATATCACATGAAAAAGGTGTTGGCATCAGTTCGTTTAGACGCAGAGGGTTATTTTCTCATTGGACTCAGTTCCAAAAGACAGTAACCAGTGAATTCTATTCCATACTTCAGAGACAACTAAGGGAGCATATCATGGCTATACACAGAGGAAGGCTCCGCGAAGGAAAGTTCTTGTTGTTCCGTTGAGACTACGTCATGGCAACAAATCATGAGTGCGGCTTGGAGATCATTAACCATCCGCTGTATCCGCCAGTTTTGCATCCTCAAACTAAATTTTTTTTACAAACACCTCAGGGGTGAGCACCACAAAACGGCCAATGACGTCATGACTGCCTTTGAGGACTTCCCGCGGTTGCAATACAAAGGCTTCTGCAGCAACATCAATAGGGCTGTGAAGCACATGTGTTGGGATTCGGCTTTAACTGCTGTCTTCAGGTCCCCCAATCCTTTAACTGCTGTCTCCAGGTCACTCAATACTTTAAAAAGATCCGACACCGATCAATGCACAGCGTAGTGGCGATTGCGTACAAGTTCCCTAACTCTTATCTTCCGGGCCTTACCTCTCCCTGTTTTCATCATGCCCAAACAAAACAAGAGGCGAAGCCTTCAAGGCTCACGTAAGAAATCGACAAACAGTAACACAAACTCAATCACTCCGTCAAACATACACACACACACACACACACACACACACACACACAGTAAGCATAGGTGACACTGTGCAAGAAAGCGAGACACTAGATCTAGATCTGTCTGTCTGCATGTAGCCTGTAACTTACAGGGACACGACTGCCAACTAGTCTCGGCCCGCTCAAAATAACAATGACGGAGACTTTCAGTAATTCCTTCGCGTGACGTCTAACCCTCTTACGCCATAGTGTGACGTCTTCAAATGTTAAAGTTTCTACCACAGACATACACACGCACACACGCACACACAGACAAAGTTACGATCGCATAGGCTACACTTACGTGAGCCAATAAACCGGTAAAATTAGTATACTGAACTCCAAAAGAAACGCAAGTTGAAATCTCAAGAAATTTAATCTCATTCTTTGGCATTTCATTTTGACGAGATCGAATCGAACGAATTTCACGAAAATTGGTACAAAGCATCTTGGGGCAATGTTCTTTGATTGTCACTAACAAAAAAACGTTACCAAAAGAAAGTTCTCACCGCCAGGCTCAGTTACGCGTGTGTCCCCCATTGGCGTTGACAAGGGCCTGACATCTGGCTCTCATGGAGCGCACCAGGCGGTTGACAGTGGCCATGTTGATGGTGGTCCAGATTTGCCTGATGGCCTGCTCAAACTGGCGTGCCGTTGTTGGCCTCGGCTGGAAGGCATTCAGCTCCCTTTGCAAAATGTCCCATAAGTGTTCAATGGGATTCATATCCGGGCTCATGGAGGGCTAGGGCATCACCCTGATGTTGTTCTGCTGCAGGAAGGCCGTGGTGGCCCTCGCGGTGTGGGGGCGAGCGTTGTCCTGCTGAAAGGTAAGGTTGCCGTGGAGTTGGAAGTACGGCACGACTGTGGGTCCCAGGACCTGGTTGATGTACCGCTGTGCATTCACGCCGTTTCCGCGCCCAGGGCCGATGCCTTGGAAGACCACGGGGCCCACAAGATGGTTGAGGCCTATCCCACCCAGGATCATGACGCTGGGGCCTCCCCAGGCCTTGTGTTGCAGGATGTTGTTGGCGGCGTACCTCTGGTTGTGTCTTCGCCACACCCTGATGCGGCCGTCCGCGTGGCTGATGCAGTAGCGGCTTTCGTCCGTAAAAAGGATGTCTCGCCACTGCCGCTGGTTCCAGTTGAGGTGTTCATGTCCGCACTGCAGTCGCTGCTGCCTGTGCTGTGCAGTAAGCAATGTGCGGCGAGCAGGGCGCCTGCAGTACAGGTGGTTGGCTGACAGCCGGCGTCGTGTCGTGGTGCCCGAGATGGGAGCGCCATGGGTTCCAACGGTGTTCCTGGAGGTTTCTGTAGCCGGGAGAAACGGTTGGTGCAGGTGCTGACGGTAGATGACCCGGTCCTGGCGAGCAGTTGTCACACGAGGTCGTCCGCTTCTAGCGCCATCCCGGGTGCTGCCGCTGGCTTGGAATCGGGTCCACAGACGACAGATGGTCGAGGTTGCCACGCCCATGACATTTGCAATGGCAGCTGGGCGATTTCCAGCTTGCAATTGCCCGATTGCTCTCCCCCGGTCAATGGCGCTCAGTCTTGGCATGCTTCTACTGTACAAATGGCTGATTTCAGACAGTGGAAGGAGACAGGTTTTTGTTCCTTGTGTGAGCTGAGTACTGTTAACGAAAAAAAATCCTGTCTGGCAGCTTTTGTGTGGGCTGCGCGAGCGAAAAACAGTCTCAATCTTCAGGACGCTGCAGAGAGCGCACTCTGGGCGCTGCACACGTGATTTTCACAGGCTATGTGCAGGACACTATGCTAACTCATGCTCGTGCAGAATTTTCCCCTGAAACCCACCTTTAGTGCATGAATCTTAACAAAACCTTAAATAACTCTTAACTTGCGTTTCTTTTGGAGTTCAGTATATTTCGGTGTTCAGCCAGTCTTTCTTAAAAACAGACACACACATACACACATCCACACACGCGCATGCATGCACGCACACACACACACAGGCTCACACACACACAGGCTCACACACACACACACACACACTCATACACACATAGACAGACGGACACACACACCTTTACAAACAAACACACATACACACACAAACATACACACAAACTCATGCACACACACACACATACACACACACACACACACCCACATACACACACACTCTCTCTCTCAGTCTCTCTTTCTTACACACACACACACACACACACCCACACACACACACACACACAAGATTAAGATTCTATTCAAATATATGTGATACATATGAAATTCAGTCATATCTGACAATGATAGAAAATCGAAATCACAGGACAGCTTTAAGTCGATTAAGAACCAGTAGTCACAATCTAAAAATAGAAACTGGAAGACATCATAACATCCAAAGAGAAAATCGTTTGTGTATGGTATGTAACATTGTTGAAGATGAATATCATCTTCTGGATGAATGCGTAAAATTCCATGAAAGTAGAGAAAAGTTTAAAAAAGACGTGACTAATATTGATGTAGATTATATTAATTATAAACCAAGTGAAATATTTATGGACAAAGATGTTCAAATATGTCTCGGAAGGTTTGTCGCAGAATGCTTTAGAATTCATAGCAATGTGTCAATAACCTTTTTGGTTTGAGGACAATAAACATTTGTTCTTGTTCTTGTTCTTGTTCACACACACCGCGCGAGAGAGAAAGACTATGGGCACTATCTTGTTTATCTGTGTCTGCAGGCTCTCTTTCCATTTCGGTCTGTCTGTCTTGTCCTTTTCCTGAAGCGCCACAGCACGATCGCGAATGTGCGAGTGTGTGTGTGTCCAGGGGCGGACGAGGGGAGGGGGGGGGGGTTCTGGGGTTTCCGGAACCCCCCCCCCCAGCCAAAAAATAAAAATATTTTTGTGTGTTTTTTTGGGTTGAGATTCAATTTTTGGGGTATTAATCAGTGACAAAATCTGCTGCGAGAGCGATTTAAAAGAGGTACAGAGAAAGAGCGATTGAGAGGTGCAGAGAGAGAGACAGAGACAGACAGACAGACATACAGATCCGACAGACAGCCATGCAGACATTATACTATACACACTCACACGCACACACAAAGGTAAGTGTCTGCCGTTTGAACATGTAGTATAGTGCTATCGACACGTAGCGTTATCGACACGTACATTGGTTTTTCAAAAATAGTGATATCGACACGTAGTCCTATTGAGACGTAGTGATAATGGCATGTGTGAATTGTGGCAATAGCACTACGGGCCGATAGCACTACTGTTTTTGTGATAATGGCATGTGTGAATTGTGGCAATAGCACTACGGGCCGATAGCACTACTGTTTTTGGCAATTTGTGTCGATAGCACTACAGAAAATAGCGCAAACGATACGTAGCACAAATGACACGTAGCGCTAGCGGGACGCACCGGTCTGTGTGTGTGTCTGTGTGTTTGTGTGTGTGTGTCACAGTGTGTGTGTGTGTGTGTGTGTGTGCAATAAATACATGTGATAAGCGTATCTTTTATGACACACAAAGAACAAAAGTTATTCATCAAAGACGGTTTAGGCAAATTGCTGTAAAGGTTTTCGAAAAAAAAGGATACAGCTAATCTGATGTATAAAGCTGGTTGCTGTTTATGTGTGTACGTTTGTGTGGTGGGTATGATGATAATAGGCTCCGAAACGACTGCATCGATTTTGACGGGAATCGCAGAGTATGTTTATTACCGTTCAAGGCGGCGTGTCCTAGGGTCTCTCTCTCTCTCTCTCTCTCTCTCTCTCTCTCTCTCTCTCTCTCTCTCTCTCTCTCTCTCTCTCTCTCTCTCTCTCTCTCTCTCTCTCTCTCAAAAGCAGACCACTGCTTAATCTACACTGAGCACAAAAAGTTAAGGATATTTTTTCAGTGGTATACCCCAGATGTTAATCAGCAGGGTTTTTTGGTCAGAAATATACGTGTATTTGAATATCGGTCTTTCTTCTGCTCAAAAATGTGTTTCTGAAATCTTAGCAATACTTGGGTATGACGTCACAGGTCCGTGACCACGCCTACCATCTTCTTCTTCTTCTTCTGCGTTCGATGTTCACGCCTACCATCAAAAATGGCGTTTTTTGACAGCATGATTCACTTTCAACCGTCGAAACAGTGACCTAAACTAAATGATATTTTACATTTTTTACATCCAAAAGTTTATTTGGTGTCTTACCTAACAGTTCATACACATTTCGTTCTAATCCGCCGCGCAGTCAGGCTGATCTAACGTGTAAAAGGAGTGACCACAATCCTGAAAAACAGCAACAAATCCAGGGTTTTTGTGATGTTTTTTCTGGGTAGCCGCAGTTGATATTTTTAATTTTCAGAGGTTGTTTGTAATCCAAATATAACATTATGTACAGTGAAACCCGGCTATATTGAAGTAGGCTATATTGAAATCCCGGCTATATTGAAGAATTTTTCAGGTCCCGGCTGAAGCTCTACTTTTTCTTTGTTAAAAAATGTTGGCTACATTGAAGTCGGCTATATTGAAATCCCGGCTATATATTGAAACAAAAATTCAGCCCACGGGACGTTTTTTTTTTGTTTTTTTTGTTTGTTTTGTATTTGCCAAGCACATCATCGTGGGGCTTTTAATCCATAACATGCACCCGTCTACAATGTATCTTCATTCATCCTTCAACATGTATAATAAATATGTAAATGGCAAGTATACAAGACATACAACATTAGGACCTAACCGACAGACGGACATATAACATACCGTTCACTTAAGTAAGGCCGGAGCATAACATCACATGCAGATTACAATACTGATAAAAAAAAGGGAGGGAGAGAGAGAGAGAGAGAGAGAGAGAGAGAGAGAGAGAGAGAGAGAGAGAGAGAGAGAGAGAGAGAGAGAGAGAGAGAGAGAGAGAGAGCGCGAGAGGGGGGTAATGATGGTGGTGGTATCATTTATAATGTATACTCTTTAGTAATAACGTTTTTACCTGGCTATATTAAATGTTTGCTCCAAAGATTTGTTTAACTTTTTATTTTTAAGAACAATGACTGCGCGGGCGCCGAATGATATGACACGCCTCTCAGCGCAATCAGTTGAGGAAGGGGAGAGGCCAGATCAGCATCAACTTTCGAGTCAGGAGGTCTCTGATAACAATTACAGTCTAACAATGCCGCGGGCCTCTGACAGCTACGCCATGTAGTCTAGCAAAAATGGCTGCAAAACAAACAAATCGCGTAAGGCGAAATAACAACATTTAGTCAAGCTGTCGAACTCACAGAATGAAACTGAACGTACTGCATTTTTGTCACAATGACCGTAGTCCGCCGCTCGTACAAAAGGCAGTTAAATTAACGAGCCTGTTTAGCGCGGTAGTGGTTGGGCTGTGCTGCAAAGCACGCTTTTCTGTACCTCTCTTCGCTTTAACTTTCTGAGCGTGTTTTTAATCCAAACAGTCATATCATACATGTACCTATGTTTTTGGAATCAGGAACCGACAAGGAATAAGATGAACTTGTTTTTAAATCGATTTCGGAAATTTATTTTTAATCATAATTTTTATATTTTATTTTTATTTTTACAGCTTGTTTTTAATCAGAATATAGCATATTTATATATTTTTTGAATCAGACAATGATGAACACTAAGATAAACGTAAATTTGGATCATTTTATAAAAAAATAATTTTAATTACAATTTTCGAATTTTTAATGACCAAAGTCATTAAATAATTTTTAACTTAGGCCTCCAAGCTGAAATGCAATACCAAAGTAAAGTGGAGTACGTTCAGCCAGCCTTGGGTTTTACCGTATCAGTTTGAGCCTCTTCGTTGTCAAAATGCTGGTGAGGCTAGACCACAAGGAACTGTTCGCAACAGAGCCAGCTTAAATCGGCAATACGAAATGGTATGTGATTCTCTTTGTTGTGATGTTTACACACTAGTCCGCTAGATCTAAGTCAAGTGTGTTTTTCACAGATCAATTGCTGTGCGTCCACATATCTGTAAGCATGTGAAGATTATGGTATTTTTTCAGGCTTCGTGGTATTTTGTTTTCCCCATCTCAAATCAAGGATTTCGTCCTGTGACTGTTTAGGAACAAACAAACACAAACATAAAAGGCAGTTCCTTCCCTTTTTACATTTAGTCAAGTTATGACTAAATGTTTTAACATCGAGGGGGGAATCGAGACGAGGGTCGTGGTGTATGTGTGTGTGTGTGTGTGTGTGCGTGCGTGTAGAGCGATTCAGACCAAACTACTGGACCGATCTTTATGAAATTTGACATGAGAGTTCCTGGGTTTGATATCCCCATACTTTTTTTTCATTTTTTTGATAAATGTCTTTGATGACGTCATATCCGGCTTTTCGTGAAAGTTGAGGCGGCACTGTCACGCCCTCATTTGTTAACCAAATTAGTTGAAAGTTTGGTCAAGTAATGTTCGACGAAGCCCGGACTTCGGTATTGCATTTCAGCTTGGTGGCTTAAAATTTAATCAATGACTTTGGTCCTTAAAAATCTGAAAATTGTAAAAAAAAATTTTTTTTATAAAACTATCAAAATTTACGTTCATCTTATTCTCCATCATTTGCTGATTCCAAAAACATATACATATGTTATATTTGGATTACAAACAGGCTCTGAAAATTAAATATATAAAAATTATTATCAGAATTTTTTTTTCGAAATCAATTTAAAAACACTTTCATCTTATTCCTTGTCGGTTCCTGATTCCAAAAACATATAAATATGATATGTTTGGATTCAAAACACGCTCAGAAAGTTAAAACGAAGAGAGGTACAGAAAAGCGTGCTATCCTTCTCAGCGCTACTACTACCCCGCTCTTCTTGTCAATTTCACTGCCTTCGCCATGAGCGGTGGACTGACGATGCTACGGTCTTGCTGAAACATTGCATTGCGTTCAGTTTCATTCTGTGAGTTCGACAGCTACTTGACTAAATGTTGTATTTTCGCCTTACGCGACTTGTTTGTGTTTCCCCTCCATATTCTTTTCAAACCTTGTTCGTTCCGTGTTTTGTTGCCTTTTGTGTTTGTTTGTTCCCGATGAAGCTTACATCAGCGAAAATTCGTACTGTCTTGTGCTGTTCTTGTATCGGTGAGTACAGATATCTTTTGTTTGTTAATTTTGCGCAGCTTAGAATAAATGCTTCCACAGTGATGTTCACACACGACTATCATCTTCTCTGTCAATTCTTAGGAATTCTTCACTTACACAACAAAACATGTAGACAGCAAGTAACATTGCGCAACGACTTTTTTCTTGCAGACACAACTGTGTCAGTAAATAATAAATATTTCTTAGATAAGTGTTGCGAAACGTTCAAAGGGAAATAAACACCTTTTGTTTTTGTAAACGAGCAGACATAATTTATGATCTCAAATTAGATCTAAAATCATACGATTCTTAGCAGTGGCGAAACGCTGATGGCCAGGCGTGATATTGCGAGCCGTTTTGGAAGGAAATCAGAACTGTCCGGGCAAACACGTTTACAGCAGTTCCAACTTTCTGTTCATTAATTTTTTCTGGTATCAGACAGTCACACTTCAAGATAGTGCGTAGATCGGTATTCTAAAACACCACGAACAGACAGGACGTTGCTTCTATTTAACTGTAGTCACAAAACCTCAGTCCCATTGAAAATGTGTGGTAAGTGCTGAAAAGCGACCCTGTGACTGCACTCAGTGGGACCCTGAATCTACCTAGTCGGGTTATTGACTCTCACTTCATGAATGTTCAAACTGTTAATGCTACTGTTCGTGTTGTTTCTGTGATTCACTGCAAGTTCTGTGTATACCTACGAATCTTAAGGTCAGTTTTCTGCTATGGTAACAGAGTGACATGTGTATATTGCTTCAGGTGTCAGTGCAGTAACTCCAAGAGGAATCTAAATTCGAATGTCTGGAAAACCTGGATGAGGAGATAGACAGCCTCACAGAACATCCTACTGCCTTGAAACTACTATGCGTACAAACAGGAATAGGGGAGACTCAACATGAGTAAGTAACACAACACAAAACAGAAGATTTCCATCGTATATGATATATTTACTTTATCTAAAACTGACAACAATGTGTCCAGTTTTTACAATAACGAAAATATCACATGGGGTAAAAACAAACAACATATATCATTAAAACTATAAGCACAAACATAATTCTGATTGCTAGCAAATTAATGAAAGAAATATGAAATCAACTGCAAATGGGAAGCGCTAAAATGTGTGTGCACTGGAATCAATGCAAATGAACACCCAGAGACTTTTCCAAAAAATGTATTTACAAATCTGTATACAAATCTGATCTACGTACGAGCTTTTTCCTTGCTCCAATGTGTGTAACTTCTGACTTCATACAGCAGTTAACAGAAATCATCTTTGTAATGCTCTCCATGGCATAGATTCTCAAAATCATTTTCACATTTTCGCATTTTTTTCTGAAGTTATCGAGAATGGCAACCTTAGCTATGTATGCTATACAGGGCAATGTAAGCCCTATCTTTGGACACCAGTTTGGTTGACCTTGCTTCAAGGTCAAGGTCGCAAGGGTCCTTTAAAGTTGGATTGTATACATATTTTGAAGTGACCTTGACCCTGAACTATGGAAGATAACTGTTTCAAACTTTAAAATTATGTGGGGCACATGTTATGCTTTCATCATGAGACACATTTGGTCACATATGATCAAGGTCAAGGTCACTTTGACCCTTATGAAATGTGACCAAAATAAGGTAGTGAACCACTAAAAGTGACCATGTCTCATGATAGAAAGAGCCAATAAGCACCATTGTACTTCCTATGTCTTGAATTAACAGCTTTGTGTTGCATTACCTTGGATGACCTTGACCTTGGGTCAAGGTCACATGTATTTTGGTAGGAAAAATGTGTAAAGCAGTTCTTAATCTTAGTGTATGATGTCATTGCTAGGTTTAGTTATTTGACCTGAAGGTCAAGGTCATGTAAAGGTCAAGGTCAAGCATGTGAGTCGTATGGGCTTTGCCCTTCTTGTTGATTCTGAAATTAAAACTTCAATTTTAATTGCAATTTTGAGAATTTTAATGAACAAACTCATTAATCAACTTTAAGTTTTACACTTTTAAGCTGAAATATATAATTCCATAGTCCAGACTGGGTCAAAGATTCCTTGAACAAAATTTCTTTCAATTTGATTGAAAAATGAGGTCACCACAAGGCATTTATAAAAAATAAAAATAAAAACGGAAAAGAAATGTGTGGGGATATCTTCTGGAAGAATTGAAAATTAAATGCGAAGTTGCATGAAGCTCTTTTCGGTGTTTTTGCGGATACGTTTTACACATGCATATCAGCAACGTTTTGTTTCATACATGTATGTATACGTACATATATACATACATACACCATCATCCTCATCTCGATTCTCAGTCTATCTGAAAACAAGGCAAGATGTGCCAGAAAGTATAAAAATCACACAGTTCTTCAAAAGCTATGCATGGTACAATCAGCATGAATTTGAAAACCTGCCCTACATCACACAGACCCGGTGTGTCTTGTGATTCCATCCACCCTCTCCAATCAAACACGTGCACGTTTTCTCTGGTTCGAATGTCTGAAAAGCTCAAACTAAGCTGCTGTTTTATTCTTTCTTGCTTTGCAGGAAATACAGATACGTCCCTTACAGGCAGCTGGTCTGCTAGCGAGTGGGGTTTCTCGGCAGAAGCATCAGGGTACCCTTCCCAGCCTGTGCAGTCGAAACATCAGGAATATTTCCCAAACGGATGAAGAGTGGGGTTCAAATTCCCTGAGCTACAGCAAGCTGAAACATACTTCTACCAATCGTGTGATTGCGTTGAACTATTATCTTTAGCTGAACAGCTTCCTTAGTATCTTTAGTTGAACAGCTTCCTGCATGGTAGGGAAATCGATACTGGGCTGTCACGTGGTCCGGTACATGGTTCAAATGCTCCAAAACTTTGTTCCAGATTTTTCGACTGTTTGTGTACTCCCGCCCGCATCAGCTAGTCCATGAGCCGGTCAGCACAGCCTGTGTATTGTCTGATTGCGGGATGCCTGAAACATGTTTTTTCGAAAGTAACTCGCGATCTGCACATATTTTAACATGTGAATAAGAACAGTCAAAAGTATACCGAATTTATGCCAGACTTTCTTCTTAATTATTTCTTCATAAAGACTACTGGAAATAAACAAAATGTTCCCCCCCCGCCCCCATCCCACCCCACCAAGGCCTTAGAACACATTTTGTTTTATTTAGGTCGGCTTCTTGTCATTTGTACTGTAGTACGTCTTGCCACCCGTGCTGTCATTGCCACCAGGTATATATCAACAATCAAACTATATCAGATCTGCAAAGGCTTTTACACAGAAAAAAAACAATCTCCCGACTTGAACATATACCAGGAATTAACATCCTGACTGCTTTTTGGAGCTGGCATTTGTTTTTAAGGAATGAATTACACGTGGATCGTTTTAAAAATCAATTCATACAAATCTACAGTCGCACAGAAAGTACCCAGATTGTGGATTTCTGGTATTTGTCAAAATGGAAGGATGGTCATATCCCATGTAAAGGCCTGGTAAGATTTGAGTTTGTGAACCTAATCGTTTACACGATAAGGGCCGTGTATTTAAACGGACGCCTTTATGCGTGGATGACAAATACCTAGCACAGAAAAGCACGAGTTGAGATGGTGAGCTCAATCGTTTACACGTGAAGGGCTGTGTATTTAAGAGGACGCCTCCATGCCTGGATGAGAAATACACTAACAATACAGGGAATACATGTTAGTTATTTTAAAGGACATGCTCAGTTGGTAGAGCATTGAACTTGTGATCTCTTAGGTCGCAGGTTCGACTGGGCCGGTGTAACACGAGAAAATTACTCCCACGAGATTTTTACTCCGGAGTAAAAATTTCCTACGAAAATGTTACTCCCTTTACTGACGAAAAAAGCACTCCCCCATTACACGAGAAAATTACTCCCCACGACAGGTGAGTTCCGAGTAAACATTTTGTACACAAATGTTACTCCCCTGACGAATAAAAAACTAATAAATTATTTCACCCTAACACGAGCAATTTAACTTCCCATGCCAGGTGTACGAAATGTATACTCCCTTGTCCCCTGTTAGTCTTGGTGGTGGAAGGGGTGGAGGGAGGGTAGCGCGACATTCGTTTGCGCGAGATCACATATTGGCATTATCCCTTCGCCCGCATCCCATTTTCGCGTACGAGATTTTTACTGGAAGTAAAATAAATGGGGAGTACAATTTCGTGGAGGGAGTAATGTTTTCGTGCCTTGGGGAGTTCTTTTCTCGTACGAAAAATTTACTCGGAGTAAGAATTTCATACGACATTTTTACTCCGGAGTAAATTTTTCGTGGAGTTAAACATTTCGTGTTACACCGGGACCGACACGGGTCAACTTTATGTGCAGACCCAGAGACGGTAGCCGTGTAACCACAGTGGCAGGTAACAGACCTCGGTCGTTATGCCATAAGTGCAGATGGCTGATACCACCTAAAACACGCATACACTTGTGTATCTCATCAAAATCCGTGAGGGCATACAACTCGAATGATCATATAACCCATATCTTATCCTTACAAGGGGAAATATTTAGCCTGAAGGACATGAAGCATTGTCTATTTGTTTTAAAACTTAGTACCGCCTTTCTATGCGAATTTAGATTGTGTATGAATCTATTTGTAAACGCCACACGTGTAATTCATTCCTAAAAAAAATAATTGTAGATCCAAAAAGCAGTCGGGGTGTTGATGTTTGGTATGTGTTCAAGGTAAGTCGAGAGATAATTTTTCCTGTGTAAACTGAGCCTTGGCAGATCTGATATAGTGAGCATACCTGTTTTGAGGAAGGACTGTGCCGCTAAGCCTGTATAGACAGTTCGATTGTTGAGAATGCCTGGTGGCAGTGACAGTATGGGTGGCATCAGGCACAGATGACAACAGACCGACCTGCATTTTTCAAAAACTTGCTCGGAGTCCTTGAAAGGGGGAAACATTTTGTTCATTTCAAGTAGTCTTTATGAAGAAATAGTTATCAAGAAAAAAAGTGTGGCCTTAAGTAAATACAAATTAAATTCGCTATACTTTTGACAAACTATAGGAAGGAAAATGTGTAGATCGCGATATATTTTCTAAAACCCCCAAATACTTCAGGCAAATCCTTCTTCTTCAGCGTTCCAGAATGTTCTGGTTACGTGTGAGCTCGTTTGCCCATTTGGGTTCCCCACACTATACTCTGAGAGCATAGTCAGCTCACTCCGCTTTCGTTGAGTAGGCATACTGGGTATTTTCGTATTTCTATAACCCACCGAACTCTGACATGGATTACAGGATCTTTTCCGTGCGCACTTGGTCTTGTGCTTGCGTGTACACACGAAGGGGGATAAGCCACAAGCAGGCCTGCACATAAGTTGACCTGGGAGATCGGAAAAATGTCCACACTTAACCCACCAGGCGGCAGCGACCGGGATTCGAACCGTCGACCTTCCAATTAAGAGGCCGACGTCTTACCACCACGCCACAGCGCCCGTCCAGGCAAATCCAAAAACAAAGAGACTGCCAACGTTTCAAAATTCAGAATAAAAAAACAAGAAAGATAAGTTGTTGGAACGTTTTTTTATTGACAAAACAATACGTTACAGTCACAGATATTTCGACCCAGCCTCGCTTGTGTCTTCTCCCCAAGCGGTAGCACCTTTTGCGAGCACCTTTTGCGAGCACCTTTTGCGAGCACCTTTTGCGAGCTAAGTCTTTTTTTTTAATTTAAATAATATTTGTTTGTCTGTGCACTTAAAAGACGGCTGGGTCGAAATATCTGTGACTGTAACCTGTTGTTTTGTCAATAACAAAGGTTCCAACAAGTTACCTTTCTTGTTTTTTGATTCATACTTCAGGCAACCAGCACACGGACAACACATGACAACGTGAATAAAGCCGATAAATTTGACTCAAGAACTAAGTGTTTGAGGTGATGTGCATAGGTATGAATGTTGAATGAGTCTGACTAAGATACCCTCCCTCTCGTCTTACACTTACAGTGGAACATACCTTTCAAAAATATACACCTTATGTTAATTGCTCTTTCAAATGTACTGCTTGAGGTTAAACTTCTTTAACATGCAACTCGTGCTGTCTACTATAAATTACCATTTGGTCAACATACTCCTGAATGTTTCGTTTTGTCAATAATTAAACATATCAGAAACTACTCTTCCTTTCCTTTTTTTTTTATTATTCAGAAACATACCTAACTTTATTTGAGACTACTTCTATAGATCCTCTCTGTAGGATTACGTATAAATGTGCAGGTTGACGAAACGTGAGTTATGAAAGAAATTCAATCCACATCTCACTCAGCACAGAAAGCATAGACAATTAACATGAGGAGAAATGAACTTTGACTTTGTTCTAAATTGTATTATTTGGATGGTATCTGCCAAAGACACTGTATCTCTTTTTTTGCAAAGTTAGAATAAGGCACTGATCTTCAAATCAAAAAACAAATCTTACAACGAATGGCACATTGGTCTTCTCCTGTGGTGATTCTGGATAGCAGTAACAGGAACAGCAGGACTGGTCAACAGGAAAATCTGGATGGTGTCAATGTCAAGTGGTCTGTTCTGATCAGTGGCCGTGAGCGATAGTGAAAGTTATTTTACCTCTGGAAGTAAAAGAAGAGAGACAATGAGTGTGATTATAAATCAATTCGAACGTATGCTTCTGATGTATACAGTACACTGAACATTTAGACACCCTCTGGAAGTCGTCTAGATGTTATCCTGTGTGTATCAATGTAGTTGTAGCAATTACACTGGGTTTGCATGATCTCAGTCAATGCAGAACATTCTCTGCACAATTCTTACTGTTCCCGTATCTAGCATGCTGGGGACTGTTCACCTTACCAGTAGTACAAACACCAAAAGCTTAGATCTGGTGACAATAGTAGTTTTTGATTCCAGCAAACACTGCCAACGTCATGAATTTACATGAGGGGGTAGTTTGCGACTGAAAAGATTACTTGGCACACGCATTGTCTTAGCTCAGACCGTTCTATAAATCTATAGATCTAGCCTATGGCGCATCTGTATTCCAGCGATATCAGCCGAACCCAGACACACTGTTAAGGCACAAATTCGTATTCACTGCGCATCAAAACAATGTTTACTTGTATGCATGAATATAAAAGCATGTGCTCTGACCTTCAACGCATTCCTTCTGGTGAGATTGTCCGCTGTTCGTCACCACGGAGTTTCGATGGCTCGTCGACTGTACCAGCCTCGCGCAATACTGCCGTGTCCGGACGTACTTGTATGAAGGAAAAACACTGCCAGTGGCCACATAATTAATTTCAGATGAAACACCAACTTGTGCTGCAGAAAAATGGCGAAATCCGTGTCCAGAAAGTGCCCGACACTTTGAAATCTGCACGTGTGTGCTGCACAAACCTCTTCCATTTCCACAAGAGACTCGGATTGTTATGAGGGCACATGTGCTAGGTAAAGCTTGGGGACACTGAGGAGTTGTTGCAGATTGCGGCTGCACTCCACCGAGACATTCTTTTCGGGCATACAGTGGTGACTTTTCTGTATGGAAATCACGCTGGTAGAATCAACACAAAAACTTGTGACGTCACAGTGAACCTTACGTCACAGTGAACCAAAATCCACGTGACCACACCTTGACCCCAGCTGGCTTGTCTTGGTTAGCCCCGCACAAATAAATCTTCAACTACAACAACAACACATTTTTTTCAATTTTTTAAATATTTTTCCTGAGATGTTCGTAACATTTGGCATTCGATTTTCAAGTTTTTGGAGCTACTTCAAAACCTTGGACTTTTCCTTTAATTAATTTTTAAGCCACCACGCTTGCATACCGAAGTCCGGGCTTCGTCGAAGACTACTCGACCAAAATTTCAACCAATTTGGTTGAAAAATGAGAGCGTGACAGTGCCGCCTCAACTTTCACGAAAAGCCAGATATGAGGTCATCAAAGACATTTATCAAAAAAAATGAAAAAAACGTCTGGGGATATCATACCCAGGAACTCTCATGTCAAATTTCATAAAGATCGGTCCAGTAGTTTAGTCTGAATCGCTCTACACACACACACGCACAGACAGACAGACAGACACACACACACACACACACACACACACACACACACACACACACACACACACACACACACACACATACATACACCACGACCCTCGTATCGATTCTCCCCTCTACGTTAAAACATTTGACTAAATGTAAAAAGGGTGAGTCTGACAATTAAAAGAAAAATCGAGCTTATTCAGAAGCTGGAAACTGGCTGCAAAAAAAGAAAGGAAGTAGCTGAGGAATATGGAATGTGTGTTTGTGTGTGTAAGGGAGGGGGCGTGCGTGTGTGTGTCCGTGTGTGTGTGTGTGTGTGTGTGCAGAAAAAAGCAAGGAGGCTCGAAGAACAACAGCCAACAGGTGAAAGATTAATGGGAATATATCTCACATCAAACGCAATGTGTGGACACGGAAATGAGAACGTATAGTGAAAAAAAGTTCGGTTATATTGAATTTCTGAAGGAACAAGGAGGGAAATTCAATATAACCGAGAATTGCCTATATTGAAGTTCCGGCTATATTGAAGGTCTTTCCGGGTCCCGTGCCACTTCAATATAGCCAGGTTTCACTGTATATGTTTTTGGAATCAGAAAATGACAAAGAATAAGATAAAATTCTTTTTGGATCGTTTAAAAAAAAATTTAATGACAAGTTTCCGATTTGTAATGACCAAATTAATTATTTGTTTTTTAAGCCACCAAGCTGAAATGCAATACCAAAGTCCGGCCTTCGTCGAAGATTGCTTTGTCAAAATTTCAATCAATTTGATTGAAAAATGAGGGTGTGACAGTGCCGCCTCAATTTATACAAAAAAGCCGGATATGACGTCATCAAAGGTATTTATCGAAAAAATGAAATAAACGTCCGGGGATATCATTCCCAGGAATTCTTATGTCAAATTTCATACAGATCGGTCCAGTAGTTTAGTCTGAATCGCTCTACACACACACACACACACACACACACACACACACACACACACACACACACACACACACACACACGACCCTCGTCTCGATTCGCTCTCTATGTTAAAACATTTAGTCAAAACTTGACTAAATGTAAAAACAAACCAAAAATTAATTGACAGAAACAAGGGAAAAGCTATTAGCGATTAGCTAGAAATGTTAACCATAGGTATGCCCAAAAAATGGTATTATATATGTTATTCGAAATTTGAAGATAACGGGCCCATCAACACAGGAGTTATTTGCGATCCAAAGTGTGACGGATAGACTGGCGGCCGGATGGAAATACGGACAGAGGCATTACAATATTAATTTGATGTAACACGCAATGAACATTATTCATAAAAATTCACACATTGTTTTTATGTGCACAAAGTCGGTTAACAGGGGCGGATCAGTTCATTTTATGGGGGGGGGGGGGGGGGTTGCAAAAGTATATTGTGAAGATATGGGTGTGAAGGCGCGAAGCGCCGAGCCGACGGCGTGAAGCGCCTAGCTTGCTAGGCGGTACGGGGGCATGCCCCCCCCGGAAACTTTTGAAAAAAAGGATGCAAAATGGTGCAATCTGGTGCATTCTGAGGATGATCATTACCAGTTTCAGGCAGCAGATTTTGTCACTGATTAATACCCCAAAACTTGAAATCCCCAACAACAACAACCCCCCAAAAAAAAACCAAAAATATGTTTATTTTTTGGCTGGGGGGGGGGGGGGGGGTCCTGAAACCCCAGAACATCCCCCCCCCTCGTCCGCCCCTGCCGGTAATTACGCCACATACAAAAACAAGTAGTTGTGATTTTAATTATTCAGTTAAATACCATAGCCGTTAACCTACCCTGATTTACAAAAAAACGTGAAATGTCAACATATTCACGAGGCTATATATCTTAAAAACGTTACAATCGATTTCTCTAATTTTTACACATTTGTTTGGTCAGACTTGAAACATACATCAGGCACAATATAAGCGATTTTTAATGATTGTTTAATCGGTGTCGGATGTCTTTAACTGCTGTTTTCAGGTCACTCAATCCTTTAACTGCTGTCTTCAGGTCAATCAATCATTTAACTGCTGTCTTCAGGTCACCCAACGCTTTAACTGTTGTCTCCAGGTCACCCAATACTTTAACTGCTGTCTCCAGGTAAACCAATACTTTAACTGCTGTCTCCAGGTCACTCAATCCTTTAACTGCTGTCTCCAGGTCACTCAATCCTTTAACTGCTGTCTCCAGGTCACTCAATCCTTTAACTGCTGTCTCCAGGTCACCCAATCCTTTAACTGCTGTCTTCAGGTCACCCAATCCTTTAACTGCTGTCTTCAGGTCACCCAATACTTTAACTGCTGTCTCCAGGTCACTCAATCCTTTAACTGCTGTCTCCAGGTCACTCAATCCTTTAACTGCTGTCTCCAGGTCACCCAATACTTTAACTGCTGTCTTCAGGTCACCCAGCGCTTTAACTGCTGTCTCCATGTCATTCGATGTTTTAACTGCTGTCTCCATGTCATTCGATGTGTTAACTGCTGTCTCCATGTCATTCGATGTTTTAACTGCTGTCTTCAGGTCATTCGATGTTTTAACTGCTGTCTTCAGGGCACCCAATGCTGGCGTGAAAACCAGTGTTGTAGCTATCTGCGTGGGTTCGATCCCCACGTTCGGAGAGGGATTTATTACCCATAGTCAACTTTGTGCAGACTCTCCTCTGTGAACACCCCAGTGTGCACGCATGCGCACGATAAAGAACCCAAGTTTACAGCTAAAGTCTCAGGGATTGGAAAAATGGCTATACACACATGCAGGGGAAAAAAAGAACAAATGGCTAGCGCCGTATAATGTATTGCATCTCGCTTTCTCCAGTGATAAAGCAGCCTGAAATAACACGAGGGTAACCTCACAGGACTATAACATTCTTATCCTTATCCTTATCATTGGATTGACATTTAGGGGTAATCATTTTTAGCAATAAAATTGCAATACAAAATATCTTGTCATTTTGATTTTGCAGAATTGTGTACCTAACAGAGAATAGTCATCGTGCAGTCGCTTCTCAGAATAATGGTATGCTCCTTGTGTAACATAACAGACAGATATGGACACACACACACACACACACACACACACACACACACACACGTTTTACAGACAGAGTGCGAGCAAGTTTGAATATGACCTTTTGTTCAACTCTAGCAATAAGGAAAACTTACCTTTAATTCAACTCTAGCAATAAGAAAAACTTACCTTTAGTTCAACTCTGGCAGTAAGGAAAACTTACCTTTAGTTCAACTATAGCAAACAGGAAAACTAACCTTTTGTTCAATTCTAGCAATAAGGAAAACTTACCTTTAGTTCAACTCTGGCAGAAAGGAAAACTTACCTTTAGTTCAACTCCAACAATAAAGAACACTTACCTTTAGTTCAACTCTAGCAATAAGTAAAACTTACCTTTAGTTCAACTCTAGCAATAAGGAAAACTTATACAACGAAATACCAGCGTGAAGCTTAAGTTAACAAAGTTACCGTCACCTTGGATGAGAAGACTACAGGTATCACTAAAAGACAAATCGTTTCCAGCCCTTCTGCACGTGACGGTAGCCTCGTTGTGTTCGCTAAAGGCGGCGACAAACTGGAGAGTTGACTTATCATAGGCATCAGCATCTGCTTCTCGTTGGACCGTAAAGACAGTGCCATTAAAACAAGTTGTAAGTTCTGCAATATATCCCGTGCATGTGGCAATCTCCCGTCCAGTGTTGTCTGCGTTGGTGATCCACCAGATGTAGTCGTAGATGGGACTCAACCTAGTGCACGTCAGGACTAATTCATCTCCGTCCTGTATGTTTTCAGTTGGACAACCATTCATGGTGACAGCGCACACTGCAATCACAAGAGATGAAACTGGATTGACAGAACAAGTAAACAAACATATAACAAGTCAATGTCATTTGTGTCATGTTATCTAACTTTGTATCATCGGGCATTGGATGATGAATGTGACCCATAGAATGAGACGCTCGAAGGAAAACCCAAACAACATGTTTATCTCCCACAATTCCGAGAGGAATGGGTCATGTGAGCAAACGCGGGAATGTATTCCGTCCTGTGTTCTTTGTCCTCTCTACATTGGGGTCGAGTGATCAAACTACAATTAGACTTCACTTACACAGGTAAGCTCGCCATAATGTTGCAAGTCTTTTTGACTTGGTGACTAAGTGTCCTCAACGATACCACAAATCAGCGGTACTTACCCCCCTCTGGCTTCAATAACAAGGATCTCTCCGTCATGCCTTGGTGACTGAGTGTCCTCAACGATACCACAACTCAGCGGTAGATACCCCCCTCTGCCTTCAATTACAAGGATCTCTCCGTCATGTCTTGGTGACTGAGTGTCCTTTAACGATACCACAACTCAGCGGTAGATACCCCCCTCTGCCTTCAATTACAAGGATCTCTCCGTCATGTCTTGGTGACTGAGTGTCCTTTAACGATACCACAACTCAGCGGTAGATACCCCCCTCTGCCTTCAATTACAAGGATCTCTCCGTCATGTCTTGGTGACTGAGTGTCCTTTAACGATACCACAACTCAGCGGTAGATACCTGTCACGTTTCAATATATCACTCAAGGTGATTATGAACCGGTTAATTACTACTAATTAACTAACCACACCACGATCCACTCTCGCAGGCATACAATTAAATAGAGTCAACAAAAGTATAAGTTTCAGACGCCTGTTTATGTATAAACTCTCCACCTCCCTCGAGCCTTCACTCAAAATATGTTCTTTTTACGTTCTCAACACGTAAAAAACCAGTGTTCACTGACAAAATGCCAGTACTATGTAGAAAATTATAGTAACACGCTGAACCCGTGTAAATACAGTCAAAATGAGAATGTTCTGTTCGAAAAGCTCTAGTTCGTGCAGGTGTCACACACCACGTTGTCACTACTCCAATGAAATCATAGATACGAAAAGACAACGGTGGTCAACGGGGTGCGTACGACATGGTGCACTTAGCTTTATCTCTGCTGCTGCTGCTTAGCCGGTATGCTGGTTAGTCGGTTCGCTGGTTAGCCGGTTCGCTGGTTAGCCGGTCCGCTGGTTAGCCGGTCTCCTGGTTAGCCGGTCTCCTGGTTAGCGTAGCCTCAACAGTTCCCGCCAGAGTCAGCCGTGCCGATGTTACGGGAACGTAACGAACGAACGAAACGAACGAACGAAGGAAGGCTGCAAACAGAAAGCATCGGTGCACTAAACATGTCAGCTACCCCTCACCCACCACCTTAAAACATGTCATCTTTAAATATCTCATCGAGCACGTGGGCCTGCACAAAACTGACTTTTTACAACAACAAAACAGCCATTTTCCGTCCTTCTCTCCCTATCTGCAAAAACCATATACAGATTAGTATTTTAGCGTCACAGAGAGTAAATTATGCGCTAACCTGGAAAGAACAACAGAGAGTATTTCATTCCACAACACAGACTCATCAACAGCGTTAAATAATGATTTATTACCTCAAAAGCCTATGATTGTAACTCTCAATGGAAGCAAAGTCCGCCTCCTCCCTGGAACAGTCTCTGTTCGTCAACAGTGACCCAAAACGTCCAGAACCCCTTGTCGAATCCTTATGCGAAAGCCATCGCCGACGAAGGAAATGTGACGACTTGTCCTCAGCAAAATACGTGGCAGAGGAAAGGAATAACTTGTGGAAGTTCCCCTAGAGTGCCGAATATGATACTCGGTGAAAAACCATCATACTCTAGTAACTGTGTGTTAGGTCCTTCCCCTTCTGCCGCTGGGTGTCAAGTGTGTCGTCCTTGAGTCTCTGACAGACCACCTAGCCAAATACACGTGACTGACCTTGTCACCAAACCAGTCCAGCTATACACAGTTTTGCCTCCCCAAGCAGGAAAAAAGACACGAGAAACTCAATCCCTGAAAATCCCGTGCGCGCTGTCAGCGAAAAAAACCGTCAGCCCTATGACAGCAGAAACCTGCACTGTGAAGCTCGTGCGTTTCAAAACATCCGTGCTCGGGAGCGCTGTCAGCAAAAACTCTGCTGTGTCCAATATCACGCACAGGCGCTTTCTATCATACATTGACCCAGAACAGGCACTCCACTGAGTGACGCTTTCTTGGTCTGTGTCACCCGATCGTGACACACCTCCCCTCTTCAAGACGAAACCTCGGTTTCGCTCACAGTCATGTTCTCCTCTACAGCCCGAGAGAGAAAGTCAGCTCCAACATTGTTGGCGCCCGGAATGACGCGTACCGTGAATTGGTACGGTTGGAGAATCAACGCCCAGCGCATAAGTCTGGCGTTTGCCAACCTTGCAACCTGAAGATATTGCAGAGGTTGATGGTCCGTCTCCAGACAGAAAGGTCGTCCTCAAGAACGAGCAACCCCTCGTTTCACCCCTGATGACTGCAACCTTCCCTGTCTTCTTGTCTTTGTTCTTCTCCCCGTAGGCAGTCCTCTCTACGTAGGCGCGCAGCAGGTTGGCGTGGTACAGGCGTGCTTTCCCGTGCATCATGATCCTGTAGTCGTTCTGGCCCACCTTCGCTGTCACCTCAAAAGGTCCTTGCCACTGCAGTTGTAGCTTGTTGTGTTTGACAGGTAGAAGTAGTAACACCCGTTCTCCAATCTTGAAGCTGCGCGGCCGTGCCTTGCGGTCGAATCCTCGCGCGTAACGCTGTGCTGCTCTTCCCAGGTTCTCTTGAGCCAATTTGCAGGTCTCTTCAATCCTGTTCCTGAGTTCTACGATGTAGGTCGCTGTCGTCTGCACCTCCTCGTCAGCTTCTTCGTCCGTCCAAGCCTGACGCAGGATAGCCATGGGACCGCGTACCTGTCTGCCGTACAACAGCTCGAATGGGGAAAAGCCCAAGCTCTCCTGAGGAACCTCGCGGTATGCAAAAAGCAATGCTGGGATGTACCTGTCCCACGTGCGTGGTTTCTCCTGAGCTAGTTTCCTCAGCATGGTCTTCAAGGTGCCATTGAACCTTTCCACCAGTCCGTTGCACTGAGCATGGTAAGGAGTGGTGAAGTGCTGCTCCAGTGATAGCAGTCGTGCTGCCTCCGCCATCACTCCTCCCGTGAACTGCGTGCCTCTGTCGGTGAGTACCTCTGATGGAATTCCCAGCCGGGACCACATAGTAACCAGAGCCTCAGCTACTCGCGTGGCTTCAATCGATTTCAGAGGGATCGCCTCTGGGTATCGAGTAGCGTAGTCCACCATGGTCAAAATGTATCTGTTTCCGTCCTCAGACGCAGGCAAGATGGGCCCGATGATGTCCACTGCCACCCGACGAAAGGGTTCGTCGATGAGCGGCATCTTCTCTAAGGGGACCTTCCTCACCCTTCCTTTGGCAACCACCTTCTGGCACTTATCGCAGGACGCACAGAAACGTCGGACATCCGTGCAGATGCCTGGCCAGTAAAAGTGGCGCCAGACACGATCCGTGGTCTTCTTGGTACCAAGATGACCTCCCAGAATCGAGTCGTGTGCCGTTGCCATGACACCCTCGCGAAACTCGCGAGGCACGACAACCTGTTTGAATGCACCTTCCTTGTTGCTGAACTCACGGTAGAGCAACTTCTTGTCCCTGAGGAACTTTGACCTCCCATGCTTCCCGCTCAGCTTCACCTTCCCCGACTTCGCGTGCTCCCGAGGAGTAGCTAAGGTCGGGTCAGAATCCTGAGCCTTCGCGAGAAGCGCGGGGGTCACGTTCCCCAGGGCAGCTCGTGCAGCAGGTAGGGGTTTGAGAGGTTTGTCCTCTCGCTCCGCCTGTGCCCGCGTGAGCACTGAAATGACGTCGGGAGACCGATAAACGGGAACCTCCCTGGTGACGCCGTCCACAAACTGAACCCGGTTTCCAATGAGCAGGTCGCATGGAGGATCGTCCATGACGACGGCCACAATGGTCCCCGTGAACAACGGGGTTACGACCTTGATCACTGCCGTGTTCAAGTCGTAAGCGTGAGATGCCTCGGCCATTCTCACCCTGATGCTGTCTCCTGTGTAGGCCATAGCTGGAACTAGACTCGCCCGAACCACTATCATGTCTGCCCCTGTGTCCCGCAGACCTTCGCCCTTCACTCCGTTAACGTAGACGTTGCAGTGGGGCTGGAAATGTTTCCTGGAGCACGGAACGCAGAGTTGTGGGATGGTGCATGAGCTCGTGACGTCCCTGAACTCCTCACTGCCAACGAAGTGAACGCCCTTCTGGTCAGCCTGTCTCTTGTGGCAGTCCTTCTTCACGTGGCCCCGCTTGTTGCAGTAGTAACACTGGATGTCAGTTCTGGAACTCGATCCCTTGTGTCCCTGATCGTCCTTCCCGTCCTTGGGTCCTGAAGAACCCGAATTTCCCGTTTTTCCTGGCCGTGAGCCTGAAGATTTGCCGGAGATCGCCTGGGCGTCCTCGTGCACTCTGATCCAGTCGGCTGCCTCCTGAGTAGTCTTTGGCTGGTGTTCCTGCACGAAGGTCACCACCTCAGGTCGCAGGCTGGACATCAGTTGTTCCATGACAATGAGGTCGGCAAGGTCGTTGACGGTCCAGTCCTTTTCGGCCATCTCCACCCAGCGCCGCAGGTAGAGGTTAAGGCGTGCCACAAACTGATGACTCAGCTCGCCGCTCAGTCTCTTGCTGTTACGCAGACGTCGTCTGTAGGCTTCAGCAGTCAGGTTAAAGCGCTGGAGTAACGCCTTCTTAAGTGCCTGATAGTCTCTCGCCTCGTCGTCATCCAAAGCATTGTAGAGCTGTAATGCGCGTCCTTTTAAGCAGGTGCTAAGGCGGCTAGCCCACGTGGCCTCTTCCCACTTCTGGTCAGATGCAATGCGCTCAAACCGGCGTAAAAAGTCGTCGAGCTCGTCCTTGTCATCGTCGAACGTCGGCAGTCTCGTACGGTCGGCAACAAACGTCGGCGCGCTAGCCTGAGTAAGCGTACCCTTCTCGGCCTGTAGCCTAGCTAGCTCTAGCTGGTGATCGCGATCCGCCTGTTCCTTCCGGTCTAGTCTGTCACGTTCGTCTTTCTTTTCCTGTCTGTCAAGTTCGGCCTGCCGTTCCCTTTCTTGTCTGTCAAGTTCGTCCTTCTTATCCTGTCGGTCACGTTCGTCTTGTCGTTCCTGTCTCTCACGTTCGTCTTTCCTTTCCTGTCTGTCTCGTTCTGCCTGTCGTTCCCTTTCTTGTCTGTCAAGTTCGTCTTTCTCTTTCTTGTCCTGTCGGTCACGTTCGGCCTGTCGTTCAGCCTGTCGTTCCCTTTCTTGTCTGTCAAGTTCGTCCTTCTTGTCCTGTCGGTCACGTTCTTCTTTTCTTGTCAGTCGCTCAAATTCTTCCTTCCGTTCTACTTCTAAGCGTTTTAGAACGCTTCGGGCTCTAACGCGTGCGTCTCGCTCAGTCGGTTGCTCGCTGCCAGGAGTCTCGAAAGTTATTCTCCTCGTAGGAGATCCCCCTGTAGCCATGGTTAGTTTTAGCAAAGCTTTATCACCAAAGTAAGTCTAACGCAGCTATAGCTAGAACACGCGGTGATGAAATGGATACAAAAATCCAGCAACCAGAAAATGCAGAAGAAAAATCCAAACGGTGTAGAACAAAACGCGTAGCCTACTTTATGGCTGCTTTTTGCGGTGAAACAAAGTGTTTCCCACAGCCGTGGCCTACTTTATCGGCTGCTTTTTGCGGTGAAACAGAGTGTCTCCCACAGCCTTGGTTAGGACAGAAGTCCTCGGACCCTTCCCCCCCAAAATTCCAACAAAGTCAAAATATGGAGAAAAATCCAAGTAAAACAAGACTATAGAAATATAACCTGTTACAGAATGCGAAACAACAATGTAGAGAAAACTGAGTAAAACGAATAACAAATCCGCTATCCCCGCTCAGCTCTCTGCAACGGAAAACTCTGAACGTACAACAACAAAGATTCACAAACAAAGGAAAGGGAAGTAATCACAGTTAGCGCATACAATAACTCACAAATTACAATTTACATTTCCTGCAAGATGTGAATCGCTTAAGGTGTGGTATATGATCAAAACTATACAAAAAAGGGTAGCACCAAGCAGAAAATAAGTCGAGCACTGACGAGATTATCTGCTCTTAGTTATCCTTAATTGGTGGGTCTTTATCAGTCAGAAATTAACTGAGTAAATCCCGGCTTGGCCCCCACGTGTCACGTTTCAATATATCACTCAAGGTGATTATGAACCGGTTAATTACTACTAATTAACTAACCACACCACGATCCACTCTCGCAGGCATACAATTAAATAGAGTCAACAAAAGTATAAGTTTCAGACGCCTGTTTATGTATAAACTCTCCACCTCCCTCGAGCCTTCACTCAAAATATGTTCCTTTTACGTTCTCAACACGTAAAAAACCAGTGTTCACTGACAAAATGCCAGTACTATGTAGAAAATTATAGTAACACGCTGAACCCGTGTAAATACAGTCAAAATGAGAATGTTCTGTTCGAAAAGCTCTAGTTCGTGCAGGTGTCACACCCCACGTTGTCACTACTCCAATGAAATCATAGATACGAAAAGACAACGGTGGTCAACGGGGTGCGTACGACATGGTGCACTTAGCTTTATCTCTGCTGCTGCTGCTTAGCCGGTATGCTGGTTAGTCGGTTCGCTGGTTAGCCGGTCCGCTGGTTAGCCGGTCCGCTGGTTAGCCGGTCTCCTGGTTAGCCGGTCTCCTGGTTAGCGTAGCCTCAACAGTTCCCGCCAGAGTCAGCCGTGCCGATGTTACGGGAACGTAACGAACGAACGAAACGAACGAACGAAGGAAGGCTGCAAACAGAAAGCATCGGTGCACTAAACATGTCAGCTACCCCTCACCCACCACCTTAAAACATGTCATCTTTAAATATCTCATCGAGCACGTGGGCCTGCACAAAACTGACTTTTTACAACAACAAAACAGCCATTTTCCGTCCTTCTCTCCCTATCTGCAAAAACCATATACAGATTAGTATTTTAGCGTCACAGAGAGTAAATTATGCGCTAACCTGGAAAGAACAACAGAGAGTATTTCATTCCACAACACAGACTCATCAACAGCGTTAAATAATGATTTATTACCTCAAAAGCCTATGATTGTAACTCTCAATGGAAGCAAAGTCCGCCTCCTCCCTGGAACAGTCTCTGTTCGTCAACAGTGACCCAAAACGTCCAGAACCCCTTGTCGAATCCTTATGCGAAAGCCATCGCCGACGAAGGAAATGTGACGACTTGTCCTCAGCAAAATACGTGGCAGAGGAAAGGAATAACTTGTGGAAGTTCCCCTAGAGTGCCGAATATGATACTCGGTGAAAAACCATCATACTCTAGTAACTGTGTGTTAGGTCCTTCCCCTTCTGCCGCTGGGTGTCAAGTGTGTCGTCCTTGAGTCTCTGACAGACCACCTAGCCAAATACACGTGACTGACCTTGTCACCAAACCAGTCCAGCTATACACAGTTTTGCCTCCCCAAGCAGGAAAAAAGACACGAGAAACTCAATCCCTGAAAATCCCGTGCGCGCTGTCAGCGAAAAAAACCGTCAGCCCTATGACAGCAGAAACCTGCACTGTGAAGCTCGTGCGTTTCAAAACATCCGTGCTCGGGAGCGCTGTCAGCAAAAACTCTGCTGTGTCCAATATCACGCACAGGCGCTTTCTATCATACATTGACCCAGAACAGGCACTCCACTGAGTGACGCTTTCTTGGTCTGTGTCACCCGATCGTGACAATACCCCCCTCTGCCTTCAATTACAAGGATCTCTCCGTCATGTCTTGGTGACTGAGTGTCCTTTAACGATACCACAACTCAGCGGTAGATACCCCCCTCTGCCTTCAATTACAAGGATCTCTCCGTCATGCCTTGGTGACTGAGTGTCCTTTAACGATACCACAACTCAGCGGTAGATACCCCCCTCTGCCTTCAATTACAAGGATCTCTCCGTCATGCCTTGGTGACTGAGTGTCCTTAACAATACCACAACTCAGCGCTAGATACCCCGCCCCCCCCCCCCCCCCCCCCCCTCTGCTTTCAATAACAATGATCCCTCCGTCATAACTTGGTGAATGAGTGTCAATGATACCACAGATCAGCGGCAGATACCCCCCTCTGCCTTCAATAACAAGAATCTCTCCGTCATGCCTTTGCCTGAGGTAGCATTTGATTTTATTAGCAGGCATTTTCCATGATTCTTATTCCTGTTGGCCTCCCTTTGCACCAAAAATGCAATGCAACAGTTGTTCACTGTTGCATTTCTAAAGATCAGTGCACTATTCACCTTATAAAATCCCAGTGTATAAAACATTCAATTGTAATCAAACTATGACAGTTGTTGAAGAACTATCAAGACATGTTAGCATCAGATGATCCATGTTTGCGGCGAAAGTGGTTTACTTTCCCCCTCAGTCGTGTGATAACTGAACCATAACTTGCACTAGCGCTTGAAAGACCACAATCTTGGAAAACGGCAAGAAATAATGGTTTTAACGGGGATTTTGCTGGGTACTGCACTAAATATGTTAAGTGTTTTTGTCATGAATCAATGCAGCAAGTCACCAGGCCCAGACGGTCTAGGCGGGCGTGTGCTGTACGTGTGTGCTTAGCAGCTAGGGTCTGTTTTTACCCAGCTATGTCAGCTCTGTTATCATGTTCATGTTGTGCCTTGTCGTCCCATATTATAACACCAGTCCCGTAAATAGAGAATACTACATGGCTTGCTGTGTCGTACCAGATTTACACGAGTTGTTTTTTTAAATATTGAACTGCGAGCGAAAGCGAGCTGTTCACTATTTGAAAAAGCAACGAGTGTAAATCTGGTACGGAACAGCAAGCCATGTAGTATTCTGTTTATCCTACATACTGTACTTACGTGTATTTTACTGAAAATGTCCTGCATTCGAGGCAGCTAAATTGAAGACGCTTGTTTTAGAACCTCGATCTCTTCTAAAGCCTCGTGCAATCTATTACGTCAAAGCAAAGAAACGTCACTCTGAAAGTGTGGCGTGACGTGTTAGTTCTAAAGATTCATCGAGGGTAATTAGCGAGCGCAATTTGTGTTTCTATAATGACGTTTGTCTCGGTGACTTTGGCATCATAAGCAGTGGAAAAACAGGTCCCTGCCAGACTTGCTTGACATGACCTCATTCACATGATATACACACGTGTGATTTGAACGATTATTATCTCACGGGTGTCTCTCTCACGTATGTAGGATAAAATGGTGTTTGGTGCTGTTGGATATTGAAAATGAAACTCTTCCAATAAACAAGTTTCAGTTGAAGATTAACTTCTGCTGTAAATGAGCTTCCAGTACACTGAGCAAGGTATGTTCTCATACTTGCGTGACACGCAAATTTAATTTACCAATAAAAACTAAATGAAACATTCTTATATTCAATGCATTGTTTACACTGTTTCTTGGATGCTATAGAATTTGAGCTTTATTCATCTAGAGTAAACACTTAAATAAATGTAAAGAGAATATGGTTAAACTTAAGCGACCCCCCCACCACCACCTCTCTGTGTCAAGCAGCAAGCAGCAAAGAAGAACCCAGTTGTAAAAATAGTTGGCGTGGCGGTGGCAGTGGTTATGAACTTAATCCTCTCCCCCCCCCCCCCCCTCCACAATCTCCTCGTTTCCTCTGTCCACCCAGCACAGGTTCTAAGAAACCGACTCCCCCTCCTCCACCATCATTTCCTCCCTCACCCACCCCCGCCTGGTCACAGCATGCAACTGGTGACCAATGCAAGGTCTGCAAGCTGCGATTCCCACATAATTATTGTCACCCTTAGCAAAGACTGACTGATAACTCGGAGGTACCAGCTGTCTACTGCTCAATGTCACAGCATATCTATTTACACTATGAACATTTACATTTATTTAACAGCGTTCGCGGGACCGGCACGGTTGGCCAAGTGGTAAGGCGTCCGCCCCGTGATCGGGAGGTCGTGGGTTCGAACCCCGGCCGGGTCATACCCAAGACTTTAAAATTGGCAATCTAGTGGCTGCTCCGCCTGGCGTCTGGCATTGTGGGGTTAGTGCTTGGACTGGTTGGTCCGGTGTCAGAATAATGTGACTGGGTGAGACATGAAGCCTGTGCTGCGACTTCTGTCTTGTGTGTGGCGCAATTATGTCAAAGCAGCACCGCCCTGATATGGCCCTTCGTGGTCGGCTGGGCGTTAAACAAACAAACAGCGTTCGCGTTTGAAAAAATACCTTTTATGTGATAGAAAATGCATCGCATTGGTGAGAATGGGTGTATACGGGTAGAATTGCATTACCATAAGCATACCATGCAGTAGCACTAACATTGTGTTCGCGGAATGAAAGCATACATGTAGGACACTTTTGACGCGAATACGTGTGTTTACAATGCGTTATCAGATCTAATCCCCCCCAAAACATTGTCACTGAAATGTGACTAATGTAGCATGGACCAACCAATTTTTACTTTTTGAGATTTAAACAAAAAAACTTAATGTGAAGCTATTCACTGGGATTTCAGAAGCCATAATATAGTTTCTTTTTTTCAAATTGCAACTAAAATGGATTTGTTGCAATGATTTTACCACTCGGACACGTTTTGTAAAAAAAAAAAAAAAAAAAAAAAACCCATTCCAAATCCAATTTAGAATTTTTTAAAACAGAATCATGAAAATTATGGACAAAGTTTTTCATATTATTCTGTGTACGAAAAAAAGTTATTTTTGTCCAAAAACTATTAAAATGAAGATAATAATTATATGTATTTGGCATGAATGTTAGTATTTCTCAGTAACATCAGAGACAGCCCCTTTTATCAAAGGCAATTTTAAAGGCACAGTCAGCCTCCCGTAGACCATCAGAGACACTATTAGGCTTTTACACACAGTACAAACACCCTTTCATTTAAACACTCACCGCTTGAGAACATCATACGTGCCCTCTGTAAAGAGCGAGCAATTTTCAAAGAATTCATGTTTGCGTGGTTTATCTTATCACTGAGCCATCGTGAACCCGTGTGATCCAGTTTCCTTATTTTTCACAATTTAGTCGTCAGTTTGTGATTTAAACGAGACTCTCTGTGAGCTTATCTGCAATAACACGTACGTTATTGTGTACCTCTGAATCTAAAACGCAACAAACGGCTGCGAGTAACACGAACTAGAACGGTGGAGGTTGACCGTTCTTTTTCTTCTTCTTCTTCGTTCATGGGCTTAGACTCCCACGTTCACTCATGTTTCAAGTTTAGCACGAGTGGATTTGTACGTGTATGACCGTCTGTACCCCGCCATTCAGGCAGCATACGCCGATTTCGGGGGAGGCATGCTGGGTATTTTCGTGTCTCTATAACCCACCGAACTCTGACATGGATTACAGGATCTTTTTCATGCGCACTTGATCTTGTGCTTGCGTGTACACACGAAGGGGGTTAAGTCACTAGCAGGTCTGCATATAAGTTGACCTGGGAGATCGGAAAAATCTCCACTTAAGGCAGGTCAAATGGAGACAGGGATATTACTCTTCATACACAAAGGGAAGCCACTGAGTTGTGTCGCCATTTTTTCCTGGCAGGCTGGGAATTCGAACACATCGAACAGGGAACTAGGCTGGGAAGCGTTTGGATGTGTGCGAAGTAATTGCTATAAAATTCATTTTAGGTGCAGTTGATTCATTTTAGTGTGCCTGCACACATCTAATCGAGTTGGCCGGGAAAAAACCATGCGATGAGTCCGAAATATCGTACATTTTATTTTAGTTTTCGGAGCGACAGTTTTTCACAAGCTACCCAAGGAAACTATTCAATAACATCACACGATAGCTTAATCAGCATGGCGTAAGCAGTTTATTGGTCTCATCTATGTATAGATATATTTGTTTGTTTCCCAGGGGCGCATTTCACTGCTCGCATTATAATGATTGTTAGGCGATTGCAGATTCAGTCTTTGTCTATGTGCCTTGTGAAATTATGTCCATTGAGAACAACGTGGATCGTGCATGTGACTGTTAGGTAATAAGTTTTTTTCCATGTTCAGCTTCACCTACTTACGTTGCGTTTATTTATTAATCTGTGCATTTGTTAGTGGATACGTACATGTATTTCTTTCAAGGTTACCTAACATTATATCAGTGCAATAGGACAAGCAATCATTCAGCTCAGAAGGCCAAACACTGTTATTGCACTATTGCAGTTTGCACTTGGCGTACAAATGCACCGATCATTCGGTTCACGGTTTCTGATCGATACCCTCAGCCACCTTGGCTGTAGCTGTTCTTACACAGAGGTACGGAAATTTGAACTGAATGCTGCGCAATCATATGGCATTGATCTCCCACCTACTACTGTGTATGCCTGCCTGTGCAGAAATCCCCGACGCAATGCAGTCTGTCACAGACGTTGCATTCCATTCTAGCGAGCAACAAACGCAGCACAAAGAGTTGAGCGTGGCAAGGCAGAAGCGAGATCACACAGACATTCAGCTGATCTTGAGATATCTGCTTGATAGGAACCCTTTCACTGTGGATACAGCCCTCCGATCCATTTCAAGCGGAAAAGAAGCTGAAGCTACTGTGAATGCAGAACAAGCAAAAGGCGTAGGAAACAAGATTCTGAGCAGCATGATCGGAAATAATGTTGTGGATTTCACCTTTAAAAAGAAGGATCAAGCTGTAACCATGGCTCTGAAAGCCAAGTCGTCCAATCTGCACGATGATCTAGTACATGTTCACTCCATGCTGTTGTTCCAGAGACTAGTGACAACTGTGAAGAACACCATCAGATGTCTTGAGGACGCCTTTGCCTTTGAGATGTGCAGTGTCCCAGCATCGCTGTTTGATTCGGGTGGTCTGCCAAGACAAGGTACCAAGGCTGCACTGGCAACTTACATCTGGACTTCAACAAAGCAGGTAAATGGTGTTATTCCTGATGATGTAACATATGTCATCGATGGTGGCATGCTGTTGCACCTTCTGCCCTGGTGCCGTGGTTCATACAACCAGCTTACTCCGAGTTACGCAGACTTTCTCATTCGTCATTTTGGCAAAGGAACTGTTGTTTTTGATGGATACAGCTGCGGACCTACCACCAAAGATGCAGCCCATTTGCGAAGAACAAGCAGAGCCAATACAGCATGTGCCATCACTTTTGAGGGTGACAGGGTCCTGTGCGAACCAAAGGAGCGCTTCCTGACGAATCCAAACAACAAACAGCGGTTCATCAACCTCCTTAGTTCCCGTTTTTCACAGCACGGCTTTGACACTGTCCATACAACTGCTGATGCTGATAGGCTCGTCGTAAAGACTTCTCTGGAATTGGCAAGGAAGGGAAACGTGATTCTGGTTGGCGAGGACACCGATCTGCTCATCCTTCTGTTGTAACATCTTACGCCAGATCACTGCCCCTTCTTCTTCACATCAGTGAGATCATCGACAGCAAAATCAGCTGCAAAAGTGTGGGACATCAGAAAAGTCCAGACTGTTCTTGGATCTCAAGTTTGTGAGAACATCCTGTTTGCGCACGCCTTTGGTGGATGCGATACAATTAGCAGTCCATTCGGGATTGGAAAACCAATGTGTTTAACGAAATTGACCCAGTCAACAGTGTTCGTGCAGCAGGCCCATGTCTTCAGCGCCAGTCCTTGCAGAGACACTTGTGACAGGGGAGGCTACCGCTCCTTTCACAGCAGACTCTGCACCCGAGTTGTTGGCCTTTAAAAGTCAACACCGGTGTATTGTAGAATTCTGTTTGTGATGGGGTCTGGTGGTTTCCGATTGTCTGTATGTTCATGGAAACCTTCGGGTTTGCATAACAGTTTTTATAGGGCTAAGAAATTAGCCCTAACATTTTCAATCCTGTTTGATTGCACTTCGCCTCCCGAGGTGATCGTAGTGTTTCGGCACTCGGTTACATCTGGTGCTTGCGAGCAGGGATGGGACTCGGCATGATATGTTCAGGTAATGGCATAATATGACCACTGAACATTTTCGTGCTGTTCCCATTCTGCGAACTTGGGATGGACAGTGGTCCCCCGGTTCGGAACTTCGGGACGAAGTTCATTCAAACGGGGGCGATTGTGACAGGGGAGGTTACCGCTCCTTTCACAGCAGACTCTGCACCCGAGTTGTTGGCCTTTAAAAGTCAACACCGGTGTATTGTAGAATTCTGTTTGTGATGGGATCTGGTGGTTTCCGATTGTCTGTATGTTCATGGAAACCTTCGGGTTTGCATAACAGTTTTTATAGGGCTAAGAAATTAGCTCTAACATTTTCAATCCTGTTTGATTGCACTTCGCCTCCCGAGGTGATCGTAGTGTTTCGGCACTCGGTTACACACTGATGAGCTGATAGGAGCAGGAGAAAGGGCCTTTGTAGAACTCTATGTGGGGAAGGAAAGAGACACTTTGAACTTCCTCCGCTACATCAAGTACATGCAGAAAGTCTCTACATGTACCTCATCGTTTCAGCCCTGCAAACTCCCACCTACATCAGCAGCAGCTAAATTCCATTCCATGAGAACATACTTCCAGGTGCAAGAATGGATGCACTTGCATCAAGAACAGTTCCTCCTGGATCCGATGGACTGGGGATGGGAGATTGTTCAAGGCGCCATGCTTCCTATTCTCATTGACATTGCTGCTGCTCCTGGTGATCTACTCGATGTCATCCGATGCAATTGCAAGACAGAGTGTCGAACAGCAAGATGTTCATGCCGAAAACACGGCCTCGTGTGTACGTCTGGCTGTAGAGAGTGCAGAGGGGAGAGCTGTGACAACACTGTGACCGAGGTTGCCTGTGTAGGTACATCAGACGATGAAGACGGGCTTTAGCGTAAGTACGAGGTCATGTTGAATAGAGTGTGCGTGTGCATGTTCACACGTGTAATGCAACAGTAACGGGTAAAGGAGGGAGAATATCAGCACAGTAATTGTCAACTCACATACCTGTCAAACGCGACCCGGGAGACGCGCCCTGTGAAACCACACCGAATGCGCTAGATTTGAGCTTCGGCTTCACGTTATTTCGCGGTAAATAAATGCAATTGAACCTATTTATCAACTGAATGTGCTTTTCTTACATACTATACGAGTGACATATGGCACATCCCTTAAAATAAGACATGTTATAGACGTGAGAGGTGAGGGACGGAGCATATTCGGAATACCGTTATTGCGCAGTTGTCATCATTCTTTAAAAGCTTCAAAAATATAGTTCGCATGGGAAAACGTTGGCCAACTCGGTTTTACCTGATCAATGGATGCATGTAGAGTACAAAAAAGGTGAAATAAATTTTATAGCAATTTGTTCACACAGGAGGTGAAATCTGATGAAATCTGCCTAGCCTAAACGCAGAAGAAGAAGAACACGTCGAACATTCGAATGACGTAAATAGAACAAACGTCACATTTTTCAGGCAGCGTAAGTGAATGACGTCAGAAAATGACGACACCGCCAGAAATAAAAACAATGCGACACGCCTCCCAACCACGAGGTCAAAAACACGTGGGCATCTAATGAAATCGGTACAAAGCCGTTCTCTTTGCCAGTGACATCGTAATAATCACCAAAGCTAACATTGAAGCTCCGGTAGCAGGTAAGAGAGTGTCTCCCAACCCGTGATGCTCACAGCGTGATTGCATCAGAATACCACATGTTAAAACCGGTGTTTGAACTAGAATAACAGCCAGTAGTATTAAGAACAAGTGTCTTGTGTATGCAGCCCTCTTTCTACTGTACGCTGGCAGCAGATAATACAATAATTGAAGTCCTTCGAGGCATAAGGGGCCCATAAGGCGAAAAATTGCTTTAATTCCACCCTCAAAAAGTCCCAGCCTTCAAACCGTAACAAATAACAGTACGCACTATTAAGCAAAATTATAAACCAAGCCTTGATTATTAATTTTTATTATTACACTTGTATCAAACAAGTGACCTCCACCTTTTGATTGGCGTTTTTATTACATTTGAATCGGACTTGTGGCCTTTCAAAGTTGCGGTGACCTTTGACTTTCAACAGAGGTCATATGTAACAGTGGTTTTTAAAAACATAATTTAGTTGGCTCATATATCTGAAACAAATGATCGGACAACAGCCCTTTACATTATCGTGACACATATTTTTCTGAGGCACATTGGACAGAAATAGTGCAAAGGGTGGGGTTAATCAAGGGAGTGAACCCCCCCTAAAAACACTACCAACCTGTCGTTTTTTTTGTTTTTTTAATGCCGTTTTGATCGCTCTTGCGTTTACAACCCATCTCATCAAATCGTAATTTATTTCCAGGCTACCAGCAATAAAATACCTCAACATGAGGAACAAATTTAAAATAAACTCTGGCAAAAGACGTGACGTCACAAAGTTTGAGTATGCGCAACATTTTCGTTTACCAGTGCACTTCGTTACCTGCCCATTGCTGCTTTGGGTGATATTTTTTAAATGACTATTCCTATGCAGATGTTTGTGTAATTGGCCGTTTTCAAAAATACCCATTTTTCGATTTTTCGGTCCAAAATTCAAAACGGGCACTGTCTTCCGAGACTCATAGCTCCGAAACGAACCCACTACCCTATATTTTTTTTATGCTGAATGCATAGCAGACAGATCGAACTTAAAAAATAACCAACTTTTGGGAGAAACCAAATTATATTTAACGGGTCCAGTGAACTACCTTAACCCACCAGGCGGCAGCGACCGGGATTCGAACTCATAACCTCCCGATTAGAAGGCCGACGTAGAACCACCACGCCACAGCGCCCGTCTCATGTTGACCGTTCAAAGGAACTGGCACTATGCAAAACCATCGTCTGCCATGAGAAAGACGTTTTGCGTGACACGTTTCCGGGCTTTTCTTTTTAAAAACGTTCAAAACTTCGAATTGTACTGATCTTGTCTTGACGAAACATAAATTCTTTTATGATTTAAGAATGTTTGTTTAACAAGCTGTCAATGTATTAGTTAGATTTTTTTTAAGTTATAGGTCTAGCGCCAAAACGCACCAAGGTCCGATTTTATTATCAGCCAATGCGCAATTGCTCGCTCTTTACGTAAGGCACCTATGATGTTTTCACGCGATGAGTGTTTTAACGAAAGGGGTGCCATAAACCCGTTCTCTGTAGTAGCAAGGACCAAGGCAAGAGAAGATAACTCAAATCTTTGTCCCCCAAAAATGCCAAACATGGGGTTTGTGCATGTTCAATTAATGGGGTTGGGAAAATGCGGATACAAATGATATGTGAGGCTGGGTGAGGAGTCTGTTCATCACGAATGGAAGTTGGAAGGTAGAACTTAAAGGTGCACACGTTATCGCCTTCAACAGTGCTAAATATGAGGTAAAAACGACGAATTGAATTGTTTGAGAATATCATTTTCTGCTTTCTAGATCGTGCACCATTACAGTCTTCACTGTTTAGTGATATGTCAAGTCCCAAGAGTGCAAAACGATGATCAAAAAAAAATTCGAGGTGGGGTAATATTGTTTTGCGATCGATGTAACAGGTAACAGTACACTACCAATTTCCCAGTACTGACGGAGATGTCCGGAAGTAATCGAGCTTTTAGGTGAACGACCTTGTCGGCATTCTTCGATTCCTGACGATGAACTTTTACAAGCATAGGTACATGAAAAATACCACAACACTTTCTCTTCTTCTGAGCCAGCGTTTTGAGCCGTCGCTGCTTCAAAAACTGGTAAACAAGTCTAGATGCATGACGCACAAGTTTGGCGCGTCATCGGTGTAATGACGTATTGCTGTGCGAGTGACGTTATCTTCTTCGTTGATTCTGGTCAGGCAAAAGGTGAAAGTAGATCTTGCATGATTTCACTGTGTGTTTCTGCATAAGACTTGTTTACCAGTTTTGGAAGCAGCGGCGGCCCAAAACGTTGACTCAGAAGAAGACAAAGTTTTCTGGCATTCTTCATTTACCTATGCTTGTAAAAAATGATCATCAGGAATCGTAAGAAACACGCCAGTAAATACAGCACGGGACATGTATGTGACTATCCCCCAAATTCGATTTATTGGAAAACTCACCGAGCAGTGCTGCTGATCGAACTTTGGACCTTGTGTCCCCCCCTCCCCCCTGGATTCTTGTTTACACACACACACACACACACACACACACACACACTGACACCAAAACAACATATATATGTGCCCCCCCCCCCCCCCCCCCCCTCCCCCCCCCCCCCCCCTAGAATGCCGACATGACAACTCGATTACTTCTGGACATCTCCGTCAGTATTCGGAAATTGGGAGTGTTACATCGATCGCAAAACAACATTTTTATTTTGATCATTGTTTTGCTCTCTTGGGACTTGACATATCACTAGACTGTGA
>NC_090260.1:41148191-41188191 GCF_037325665.1 Littorina saxatilis | reverse complement strand
AGAGAGCATGACAGGAAAGAGGAACCAAAAATCTACCTAACAGCAAACTAGAAAGCTCCTGCGGTTCCAAAAACAGGAGGGGCCTTTAATTTCATAACCGCAGTGCCCCACTGCGGGAATTTGCTCCAGGGGCTTGCAACGTAGTATATATATTACCTTACTGGGAGAATGCAAGTTTCCAGTACAAAGGACTTAACATTTCTTACATACTGCTTGACTAAAATCTTTCCAAAAATTGACTATATTCTATACAAGAAACACTTAACAAGGGTAAAGGGAGAAACAGAATCCGTTAGTCGCCTCTCACGACATGCTGGGGAGCATCGGGTAATTTCTTCCCCCCAACCCGGGGGGGGTTTAGTTGTTAACGTCAGCTAGTTCCCTGCTATTTTTTGTAAAATAGACTGTTCCTTGGAAGAACCATGCACGAAGTACGTGATCAGTTACTGATTGGTTGTAAATAATAGTCTCACCTAACCCTGTTTTATGGAATGTTGGTGACCTTTTACCTTTAAAATGAACTATTCCATGTTAGGTTTTTGTTTTCTATAAATATTACCGTTTGACTTCCTCTCATCAGTCGGTCTGAGGGTTTTACGGAAGAGTTTGGATCTCAGGTCTTGTGGTTGCGTGTACACACGAAGGGGGATAAGGCACTCGCAGGTCTGCACATAAGTTGACCTGGGGGATCAGAAAAATCTCCACCCTTAACCCATCAGGCGCGGACGGGATTCGAACCCACGACCTTCCGATTATGAAGCTGATGTGTTATGCACTAGGACACTGCGCCCATCTTTGGTGGATTAAACATGTGTTTGTTTAAACGCGATAACGGGAAGCAATAACCATCATCATACAGAATTGTTAATAAGTCTAAACATGCACGAAGGTGTCTTTTAAAAAAACTATAGTCTGTTTCAAAGACTTGCAGCTTCTTCTACGTCTGCGTTCGTGGGTTGAAACTCCCGCGTACACTCGTGTTTTTGCTCGAGTGGATTTTTACGTGTATTACCGTTTTACCCCGCCATTGAGGCAGCATAATAATTATAATAATAATATGGGAGATTTATAGAGCGCTTTACATTCTCTAAGCGCTTTACAATGACAAACATGCATATACATACAAAGCAAAGCAAAAAAAGCATGTGCAGCAGCATTCAGCACACAAGTGAACAACGAAACACTACATCAATACAAGCTGCAAGCATACTAACACAGGCAAAACATTCAAACATTCAAACACCTGATTCAAAAATGCACCATGTTCAAATAAAATTAATCAAAATACTGGGTGAAGAAGTGTGTTTTAAGGTTTGATTTGAAGGAACAGAATGTTTGGCAGTGTCGGATAAGTAAGGGAGAGAGTTCCAGGCAACGGCAGCAGAGTGGGAGAAGGCTCTCTGGCCGTGCTGTTTGCGACTAAAAGAAGATAGACGGAATATTCTAGTGTCTACAGAGGAGCGGAGGGATCGTGAGGGTGTATAGAGTGTGAACAGGTCAGACAGGTAGGATGGGGCTGAGCCAGATATTATTTTGTAGCAGATACAGCAGCACTTATATTGGATTCTCAGCTCTACAGGGAGCCAATGAAGTTTCTTTAGCAAGGGGGAACAGGACTGGGACCGAGGGGCTTTGCAGACAAGCCGGGCTGCAGAATTTTGAACGCGCTGCAAAGGATGGATGACAGACTGAGGACAGCCAATGAGAACAGAATTTCCGTAGTCTAATCGAGAAAGAATGTAGGAGGAAACAAGGGTCTTGGTGGCATCTTCGGTAAGGTATGGGCGGATAGAACCTATTCTCTTAAGCTCGATGTAAGCGGACTGACAGACTTTCATAACATGGTGTTTCATGGAGAGATCGCTATCAAGAAAGATGCCAAGATCACGGACGGAGTCTGAGAATTCAATAGTGCTGCTGCCCAAAGTGATAGAAGGAGGGAGAGAGAGAGAGGAGGAGAGGGAGGATTTGGTGAAACGAATGGCTTCTGTTTTGTCACAGTTAAGTCTAAGCTTGTTAGTGGACATCCAGAGTTCAACGTCAGCAATGCAAGACTGAAGAGAGGTGGTCATCTGGGCGTATTCTGAGGGAGTCGCTGAGTTCTGAAGCTGAGTGTCGTCAGCAAACATTTCGTGGGAAACGGAATGTCTGTCGATGAGGTCAGTCAGAGGGGAGGTGTACATGATGAACAGCACGGGCCCGAGCACAGAGCCCTGGGGAACGCCAAAAAGGAGGGAGGTTTCCTGGGATGGGACGTCGTTTACAATTACAAAATTTGTTCTGTCTGAGAGATAGGATCTGAACCAATTTAGAACTGAATTTTGGATGCCGAAAGTGTGCTCAAGGCGGGACAGCAGGATTTCATGATCAATTGTATCGAAAGCGGCCGAAAGGTCTAACAGGAGGAGCAGGGAAATTTTGTTATCGTCTAAGGAAGTCAAAATGTTGTTGAGGATACTAAGGACTGCGGTCTCTGTGCTATGGTCCGTGCGGTAGGCTGACTGGTGCGGAGTGAGGAGGTTGTTGGCAGAGAGGTGGGAGGAGAGCTGGTCTAGGACTATCTTCTCTAGGATTTTAGAAAGAAAGGGAAGGTTTGAGATGGGCCTGTAGTTCTTAAGTACGTTGGGGTCGAGGGAGCTTTTCTTCAGAAGGGGTTTAATGACAGCTTTTTTGAAATCTGAGGGGACGGTGCCAGTGGAAAGGGACTCGTTCAGTATTCTAGTGATGGTGGGTAGAAGGATGTCTAAGTGATCACAGAGGAGGGGGGTGGGGAGGGGGTCGAGGTCACAGGACGTTTTGGCAGACTTCACAATGAGTTTACGAACAAAATCTTCAGAGACTGGGGTGAAAACAGAGAACGAATTTCCAACAAAAATGGAAGAGCGGTCTGAGTCGCTATGCTGGGCGAAGCTGTTGCGGATGGTCAAAATCTTTTCATGAAAATAATTAGAAAAAACATCTGGCAGTTTAGACATGTCATGTACAGTTGGAAGAATGACCTGTTTTGCTTTACCAAGCATGGTGGTGACAGTGTTAAACAACTCTTTACAAGATGAGGATGCTGCGACCTTGGATGAATAAAAAGTGGTCTTGGCGGCATCAACAAAATCTATGACTTTCTGCTTGGTGGCGTCATAAATCTGCTTATGTACAGTCAGCTTGGAAGATGCCCAGCGTCGCTCAGCTTGACGCCGCTCACGTTTCAACTGTTGAAGCTCCGGAGCAACGGAGATATACCAAGGGGTAGGCGGACGCTGGCGCACCTTCCGCTGTTGCACAGGAGCGTGCTTGTCTAAGACTATCCTAAGGTTTTTGTTCAAGTCAGAGACAGACAAATCATCAACAACGATGCTAGCTAAATCATGTGAAAAATCAGACTTGTCAATAGCACGAATGGAACGCACTGACTTTACTTGAGGAACAGCGTTCTGCTTTGGAACATCAAGACGGCACAGAATAGTCACATGATCAGAGGTCAAGTCATGACAACACTCTGTAGTATGAACAAGATAGTCACTGTCCCGATAAATCACAAGATCCAGAGTGTGGGTGCTACGCAAGAACGTAGGCTGGTCAACGGCCTGAGTCAGGTCGAACATTTGCAACAGTTCTCTTAACTTTTTCGTCTTTGGATCTGACACGTTCTCATAGTGTACATTGAAGTCACCTGTGAGTAGCAAACTACCATCACATTTAGTAGCATACTCTACAAAGTCCGGGAGCTCGTCGAGGAAGAGGGAGTGTGTCAGTTTGTTGGCTCTACTGGGAGGGGGGCGGTACACACAGAACAGCTGAAGGCGCTGTTTATTCACAATCACTGACAACTGAACAACTTCAAAAGACCTGTGGGGGAAAGAAAAATCATTTGTGACACAACCAAGGGAAGCAAGCTGGTCTTTCACAATCACAGCGATCCCACCCCCGCGCTTGGCAGTGGGACCAACCTGACGCGGAAACGAGAAGAGCCTGTATCCTGGAGGGGTCAGGTCTGCACATTTGCTCTCGTCCCCTGACTCACGGAGCCAGGTCTCTGTTATGAACATAATGTCAACATCATGGTCGACGATGAAGTCAGTGATAGCACTACGTTTCCGGGGCTGTCCAACAGACTTGGCATTGAACTGACAAAGACACAACTGATTTGGTAGGTCCGTGCGTTGAAGGGGAATCACGATCAAGTTGTTCAGATGAGTACACGCACGATGGGGGAGAGGGGAAGAATCCAACACAAACGGTGCAGTCGCAGAAGCAAGTCCAAGCGGGTCACAAGAATCAGGCCTATGTTGTGAATGATTGCGACCTGCTCTGTAAGGCCGTTTTTTCTTGTACTTGGGGCTGGAGCAGCAAGTTGTGTTGTTGTGGATACCTAAGGCACGGAGGCGTTGGCACACGGCAGGGCCCAGCCCAAAGCGTTGCGAGTCCAAGGAGAGCAAATTGTCTCTGCTGTAAGCAACCGAGGCGGGCGGGCGAGACACAGAAACACAGCGAAGCGAGGAAAGACAAGTGATGTGCTGTCCCGCACGTGCGGGCGACGAGCCGTTGAACTGAACACATTGCCACAGCACGAAGAAGTAGGTCAAAAGAGTAAAACGAGTCATAAGTCCATGATCCATGATCAGATTTTGAAGAAAAAGACACCAAAATGACGATGGCACCATTACGAATCCACATGCACACTTTCACGACAACACTGGTACTAGAAGACATACGAATCGTACACATTATCCGGAGCGGTTCCCTCAAGCCAACCTGGGCGAGCAGAACACAACTCACAACTCTGTTATGGCGTGGTCTATTAGTGTCTATTAAGGCGAGGTCGTCCGCATACAGAAGTACACTGGCACCGTCAACCTTAACAGAAGTAATGTCATAGAGCATGATGCTGAATAAGTTAGGCGCGATGATACTGCCCTGGGGAACCCCCATGTCCAGCGCATGGGTTTCGGACACCGAAGAGCCCACTCGGACTGTGCGCGCCTTCGTGAGCGAGGCTGGTACTACATATTGTTCATACGAAATGACAAACACAGGTTACAAGCGATAACGCGCAAAAGTACTGGTTTATTTGTTTTACATCTGATATTAGATATCAGTAATGCATATATATATTTACAGTACTACGTATTGCGGTAAAAAACTTATGAACAGAAAGAAAAAGAGAAAAGAAAACAAATTATTAGACATGGCAAAAGTATCAAATGCATTAACAAAACACGAGAAGTAAAAACAAGAAAAATAAACAATCACAAGACAGGCGAAGACAAACAGACAAGAAAGTTACAAATACCAAACACTCGTTGGTTAGACGGTCCTTCAACAACAATAAAAAGTTACGTTCCGTACGTTCAACAATATCATAAGCACTAAGAATACTCAAGAAACTTAGCATACATACGTTTAAATCCGAAATGGCTACTTTCAGAAAAATACAAAATGTTGACTCATCAGGCCAGGAATACAAAGCAAACTGTCATACCAAAAAAGTCTAACGACAACGTTCCTGCGTTAATCAAAGTCACAAACAAGATATTTACTCATCCACTTTCCCTCAATAACGTTACAAGAAATAAGCCCGTTTACAAAACGATCACCACAGACCGCAAGCTCTTTTACCTAAATTCTTTTAACGCAAGGCTGAAAAAGTCGGAGAAAACGTTTCACTTCGAACTTCGTTAACCACAGAAAACACAAGTTATCATTATAAACATTAGCGACTTTCTAGCGTCTACAAAACATTGCTGTACGTTCACAACACTAGAACAGTTGAACACACAATAAAGAAACACTACAACAAGTCAGACTTTCAACTCACGTTATACATAAACAACTCACAAAGTCATTACAAAATGGCGACCAAAACACAACACAAACAAGTAACAACAAAATTACCTTATGCGCTGTGTGGGTTGACCAGCAGTACCAAAAACGTGTTGCCTCTCAAACGAAGGGCACAAAACGATTCACACTTGAGAAACAACTGTCTCCAAGAACATTACGTTGACGTTAAAACATAAGAAACACTCCGTTGGTTCACTTGCTAACCTTCATACGTTTACAGATCAAAACCAAACACTTCCTAAAACCCTCAGATCGACTGACGAGACAGGAGTCAAGCAGTGGTATTTATGGAAACAAAAACCTAACATGGAATAGTTATTCAAAAGTCAAAGGTCACCGGATTGACCAACCAACAACATTCCTAAGACAGAATCGGGTGAAACTACTATTTTACAACCAATCAGTAACCGATCACGCACTCCGTGCATGCTCAAAACTTAAAACGGTATATTTACAGAAAGAAGACCAAGGAACTAGCTGACATCACAAAGCTAAAAACACGTGAGTCACACGTATTCTAAAACTTACAACGCAGATTCGCAGGGCTCACCCCAAAATCAAGACACGGAAAAGAGCACGTGAATCTCACGGTGTTCTAGAACTAAACGACGCAGTTTGTGACGCTCCGACCAAAACCAGGTCACAACAACTGATTAAGGAGCACGTGAATCTCACGTAAAAATATTAACGCTCCACAAAACGGGTCACAACAAGGTGCCACAATAAAAACACGGTTTACTTCTTTTTACATCGTGCAATGGCTTGAGCAAACGTAATTACAACAAAAAGTAGGTGAATGCATGCCACATCGGCATGCACACGGACAGACATCTTGCGATTGCTGATGAAGTTTTTGATGAATTGGTACATGTGGCCAGAGACACCGATTCTGCCGAGTTTTAGGAGTAGACGAGCATGCCAGACGCTATCGTACGCAGATTTAATATCAAAGAAGGTCTTTTTGATTTTTTCAGTGACGTGCACAATGTGGTCCGCACACGAACGACCTTGCCTGAAACCTGCCTGGCATGTAGGAATGATATTGTGTTTATTGAGGTGGAACTCCAGCCTCTGGTTCACCACACGCTCAAAGACCTTGCTGAGGTGGGGGGTTAGTGATATGGGGCGGTAACTGCCAGGTAGATTGCCCGGTTTTCCGCTCTTCAATACTGCTACTACTTGTGAGTCTGACCACTCTGCGGGGATAGTATCCTTTAACCAGCATAGATTGAAAAACTGAGTGAGCAACTTAACAAAGTTAGGTGGTAAATGTTTTACGAATACGAATACGAATACTTTATTATCTCATACAGAGAAATTTCAGTGTGGTGCACATTAAAAGACAAAACAAATAATAAGACAACAGATAAAAATACCATACGAAGCATACTACACTCGCGCACGCATATGTACACTAACAGGAATAGTAACATGATTCCAAATAGGTTAATTGCCGTCAGCTTTAGCTAAAAGTTTAACGCTAAAAACTATCATTATCACAGGACTAGATATGTCATTGAACAATATTTATCACAGGACTAGTCATTCGAGGGTTATCACACTCAGCATAAGGGTGCACATAAAAAATATTCATCACAGAAATCAGTGCATATGTTCACCGGCACACATACTAGTTTTAATTAACTTAGGTATTTAAAAAGCCAATTGACTTTGGAATAAAACTGTTCTTAGTTCTGAGCGTGCGGAATCTGGGAGTGCGGAGGCGACGTCCTGAGGGCAGGACCTCAAAGTGGTGAGCGAGCACATGACTACTATCCTGGATGATGCAGCGGGCCTTTTATCATGTGATTATGATATTGGGTCTAAACCTGTGGATTTTTTGGGTCTTTCACAGAAGAGATGGCGTTTTGGACTTCTTTTGCTTTAAGCATGCAGTTTATAGGCAACTGGTTGTCATCTGGGGGGTATGTGAAACCCATCTCCTGATCTAACCTATAATTGAGTCGATCAGAATCTATGGATTTTGATTGACTATTTTTGGCAAAGGTATCTGCTAATAGGTTTGCCTTTTCAGAGTCAGTTGTGGTCAATTCATCACCCGATAGTAGTGACTTTTCTTTAGTTCTGTGTCTACATTTAAATCTGCGGATTTTCTTCCAGATTTTGCCACAGTCTTTGTAATCTCTAGTTTCTTTGTGGACAAAGTTTTTCCAGTTTTGAAGTTTAGCCTTAGCGGTGATCTGGTTAAATTGTATTTCAGCTGACTTCATATTCGTGAAGTTAGCGTCTGAGCAGTGCCTGAGATATGTCCTAATGTGATATCGCTTGTTTGCCAAGGCTTCATCACAGTCTGCATTCCACCACTCATTCCTTTTGGCCTTACAGTTAGGATTTACTGATTTACAGGAATGTGATTATTGGCAGCAGTGAGTATACATTGACGTATGTTATTGTAAGAGGCTTCGATGTCATCCGTAAGGAGAGTTTCCTCCCTGACACCCTCGAGCTCCGCACGGAAGCTGTCCCAATTTGCCTGTTTGTAAGTGATCGGAGCCGAGGGTGTCCGGGAAAACGTTCCAGTCGATGTCAGTGACTATGGCATTTGAGCAAAGGGAGAGATCGATTGCTGACGGGGAATGGTCAGCTCTGTCTGGAAGTCTGGTTGCCGAGCCATCCTTTAGTGTACAAAAGTCAGTTTCCAAAATGACGTCAGCAAGGTTGCTATTGGCATGTTTGTATCTAGGGTTAGCAGAGTCCCACAGAGGGTGGTGATTATTAAAATCACCCATCACGCACCAGTGTGCCCTGCTATGATCCAGGGATTTTAGCCAGTCGGTAGTTCCTTTTTTTATTACACCCGTGGGGGTAAAATATGTTAACTATGTTGAGGTTTTTGGATCCTTTTATTTCGATTTCGACAGCACATGTACTGAGATTTTCTGAACTAGGGATGAGAGGTGCAAAGGATTTGTAATTCAAGGAAGACTTTAGATAAATAGCTGTTTGAATGAGTTGCCCTGAGCCCTTTTGCTCTACTATGGGAGGGAAGTCAAAACCATCTATAGAAGGCAGTAGGGAGCGTTTTCTCTTGACTGACTGGATAACTAAGATGTCAGCAGAGTGATTTGATATATAATTATATAGCTGAGAGAAGTTAGAGTTGATAGAGCGACAGTTCCACTGTAATATGATAAATCCGTGACCGCTTTCACCTTGTTCAGCCATTTTAACACGCACAAAGAAGGTAAGTTAAAGGGCAGATTTAAAATAGGTTAAAAAGTGGTTTTAACAGCTTTCATATCCGTCCCGGACAACTGCTTGGCACCAGCAAGGGCGCCCACCACCAGAGTGGCGCCGCCCGGAATGAAGCGTTCAACCTTGGTGTTGGAGAGTTGTGTGTATGTAGCTGAGAGGGAGTCGATCAGGTCGAGAGGACTCTGCATCTGTCTGGCCTTAACCATGAAGCCGAGGCACTGCTCGATGAAACCTTGAAGGCCTTTTTGTTGTTCATTTAGATTTGCATATTGCTCTCCTGTTTTTAGCTTATCTAGTGCAGCGTCGGCGAGCTCATGCTCTGCCTTCTCCTGCTCCTCCCTCATCTGCTGCTTTATTTCCTGTTCAGTTTTAAGTTTGTATTCTCTGAATCTCTGGGCCAATCCCTCCTCCATTCATACAAATACACCAAAGCCGCCAGACCATATCACAAACAGAACTGTGCAATCCACAGGTGTTGTCCACACTTTCACACACACACACACACACACACACACACACACACACACACACACACACACACACACACACACACACACACACACACACACACACAGAGAAGCCGTATATATACATATAAATCTATAAATATATAGAGATAGATGACAGTGTAATTTTCGCGTGGCTATAAATTGATTCGACCTTTGCACTTTTACAGTGAGGACAATTTAGGGGTGCAAGGACAGCGTTCTGGACAGTGTAGTGACCTTCTAAAATAGTAACGGAATGGGAATATCCGCGCGCCACACGAAGGAAGGGAGGTAACGCGACAACACTGGAGAAGATAAGGAAGAGTTACTGGAAATGGATCCACAATAAAACCAAAATCGGTTCGGCGCTGCTCTCTGAGAGCACGTGTTGAAATATCTCATCGACCAGATTGTGTTTTGGGTCTACCTGAATATGCCCACCAAATTTGAAGCAGATCCATCGAGAACTTTGGCCGCGCATGAGGAACAAACACAGACACACAGACACAAGTCGTATATATATATAGAAGGGACTAGCTGTAAGAAAGGACCATATGGACCTAATGCTATTATCCTTCCGTAATAAAGGGTTCGAGTTCTCTCTCTCTCTCTGTCTCTCTCTCTCTCTGTCTCTCTGTCTCTGTCTCTCTCTCTCTCTTTCTCGCCCTCTCTCTCTCTCTCTTTCTCTCTCTCTCTCTCTCTCTCTCTCTCTCTCTCTCTCTCTCTCTCTCTCTCTCTCTTTCTCTCTCTTTCTCTCTGTGGTACAGATGAAGAGACGTGTCTGTGTTTCTGCGTGCGTGTGTGTGTGTGTGTGTGTGTGTGTGTGTGTGTGTGTGTGTGTGTGTGTGTGTGATGAAGATTGCCGATTTGGTATTCGCTTGAGGCACGGTTGTCCTAGTGGTAAGGCCTCTGCCCCGTGATCGGGAGATCGTGGGTTGGAACCCCGGCCGGGTCATACCGGCCGGTTAAAATTGGTAATCTAGTGGCTGCTCCGCCTGACGTCTGGCATTATGGGGTTAGTGCTTGGACTGGTTGGTCCGGTGTCAGAATAATGTGACTGGTTGAGACATGAAGCCTGTGCTGCGACTTCTGTCTTGTGTGTGGCGCACGTTATATGTCAAAGCAGCACCGCTCTGATATGGCCCTTCGTGGTCGGCTGGGCGTTTAGAAAACAAACAAATTGAGGTATACAGTGCCTTGCGACAGACATTGCACTCCTTCGTAATTTGAATGAATGGTGGCCAATTTCAAAACAATATTCTACAGACTTCACTAATGCATTGTATGAAGAATTTACCTACATTCATTAATTTGCCCTGCAAATGAAACAAAATTGAAACAGACTGTAACAAGTCAGAAATAAACGTTCTCCGTTCCGTCTCCAAAGAAACTGTCTCGGTCACCGTCACTGCACATTTTGCACGTGTTTTCCCGTGTTGAAGTTTTGAACTGCTCGTGAGAGGATTGAGTTAAACTGGGGAGGTTATCGAGTGTTTGTTTATATACCTACCGAGTGAACTGCGAGAGCTGACATCATATGCGGATGTTTTGGGGATTTCCAAGTCGGGTGAGACAGAGAGATCCGAACGAGAGAGAGAGAGAGGGAGAGAGAGAGAGAGAGAGAGAGAGAGAGAGAGAGAGAGAGAGAGAGAGAGAGAGAGAGAGAGAGAGAGAGAGAGAAACAAGATAAGGGTAATTCTGATCATCATCGCTCCACAGCTATCGCCAATTTCTCTCTGACAGCATGCTAAATTCTTGCGCGAATCTATCAAAACAAGAATACAGAGTTGTCTCCCATATGTTTTTCGCGAGCACTGATCTAAATTTGAGACTGCTGTCGGAAGGAGACCGTGATATATGGTTGCATCACTCTCAACTGGTAAAAGAAAAAATCGTCTGCTCCGGCGCGCGCCGACAGCCAAAGTTGATTATCACGTGACACTTTACAGTTGTTTGCACAGTAAATACATCCGCGAAAGATAGCTCGCTTGAAACTGTCTCACATTATCAATTCCTTTGTAATTTAAAAATTACACAACACCATGAAAAATCATTATCGACGATCGGAAATCTGCTTATATCCATAACACATTACGAAAAGATCTAAATATGTAAAACAAATCGATTTCTCACCCACAGAAAGAAAACCAAGGCATCCTGTCAGGGATAGTGTCACGATTAGGTGACATGGATCAAGAAAGTGTCACTCGGTGGGGTGCCTTCTCTTGGTCAATTGCGATAGAAAGCGCCTGTGCTTTCTGTCAACGGATGTGGGTTTTGCTGACAGAATGATAGAATATTGATGTATGAATTGAAGAAATGTATAAGAACACAAGAATGTATGAATGACAAAGAACAAATGTTTATTTTTGAATGTTTTATGTATGTTTTATTACAGACACAAAACCTCAGCAATGCAATTTCTCTTTTAGAGATTAATAAAGTTATTGTATTGTATTGTATTGTACAGCGCAAAACGAACACGGGTATTTTGTGTTGCACGGATTTCACGGGGGTGATTTCTGCTGTCGAGGCAGAATTGTCGATAGCTGAACTTGGGAAGTGACAGGTTTAGTCACGTGATTTCGTCAAGGTTGTCTGTCTGAGACATGTTAACTGAACACTCGAAAACTCAGCGCTGGGGAGAACGGTCGGTGTCTTATATTTCCTGCGAGTTTGATGGACTTCATCGCTTTGATTTCTGCATTGATATTCAACGCGCCGCTCTGCATGTACAAGAGGGCTTCAGGAAAACTTCAGTTTGAGACCACTTTCTCTCCGTTCACATGCGGTCTGACGTTGACGGGTCGTCAAATTCTCTTCGCTGTGCGGGAAGGTATTTTCACCGCATAAAGTATTCAGCAAGAGGGTGAATGGGTTATCGCTGTTGACGAACAGGGGCCATTCAAAGGAGGAAGCGGTTTTCGCTTCAATGAGAGTGCTACCTACATAGGCTTTTGAGGTAATAAATCATTATTTAACGCTGTTGACGAGTCTGTGTTTGTGGATTGAAATACTCTCTGTTGTTCTTTCCAGGTTAGCGCATAATTTGCTCTTTGTGACGCTAAAATACTAATCTGTATATGGTTTTTGCAGATATGGAGAGAAGGAAGGAAAATAGCTGATTTGTTGTTGTAAAAGTCCGTTTGTGCAGGCCCACGTGCTCGATGAAATATGTCAGGGTGACATGTTTAAAGGTGGGGTGTGAGGGGTAGCATGACATGTCTAGTGCACCGAGGCTTTTTGTTGCAGCCTTTCTTCATTTCTACCTGCTACTGTTGCTGGCTGTTTTCTGCTGCCTATCTGCGGGACGCTGTTATCTGCGGGATGCTGTAACCGGATCGTCCGCGGGGTGTTGTAACCAGTTAACCGGCTAACCAGCGACTGAGTGAGCCGCCTGATGTCTCCACAGTTCCCTGCTTCGTCACCACGCTAACCAGCACTTCATTCGACGGAGCAGTTGTGGAGACTAAAGACTAATTACAGGCCGTCCACTCAGTGGCAGAAGAAAACGCTAAGTGCACCATGTCTTTGCACCCTGTTTACCACCGTTGTCATCTTTTCTATTTATGATTACATTCGAACGGTGACAACGTGGGGTGTGTGACACCTGCATAAGTTAGCACTTTTAGGCAGATCAGCTATATTTTCCTAGCTTTACACGGGATCAGCGTGTTACTATAATTTTCTATATTCTAACTGGCATTTTGTCAGTGACCATTGGTTTTACGTTTTGAACGTAAAAGAACATATTTTGGAGTGAAGTCTCGAGGGAGGTGGCGGGTTATTACATAAACAGGCGTCTGAAACTTATACTTTTGTTGATTCTATTTAATTGTATGACTGCGAGAGTGAATCGTGGTGTGGTTAGTTAGTTAGAAGTAACTAACCGTTTCATAATCACCTTATGTGATATAGTGAAACGTGACAGATAGAATGAGACCGGAAGGGAAGTAACTCATTTTTGACCTGAGTTCAGGATGGATAAGGGTATGTATGTATGTGAGTATGAATGTGTGTGGTGGTATGGGGGGGGGGGGGGGGCGGTCGTAATCAAGAGAGGGCTGAGCAGCGAGAGAAAGAAGGTGAGAGACTGACATACAGACAGACACCAAGGGACATAGAAAAACGGAAAAGAGGAGTGTGTGTGTGTGTGTGTGTGTGTGTGTGTGTGTGTGTGTGTGTGTGTGTGTGTGTGTGTGGTTTTTTTGTGTGTGTGTAACAGACTGGTATGGTCAGCTCTGAGCAAGCGATTAAGATAAGTAAATGTGCAGAGCTATTCAACTCTTAACAGCCTCCGTGCAACTTTTAAACCGGCACTCTGCCTGTGCTAATGGTTTGGTTCACCATCTGAGGTGTGTCCAGACCTTGTCATCGGCTTAGGCCATGATTCCATTCCTTACTTCAACTGCCTGGCAGCTTTCTGTTGAGAGTGACACTCTGTTGTTATGGTTTCGTGGAGTTGAAAGTATTTTGGCTGTACTTTGAGGCAACACAGAAAATGGTGATGAATCTTAGCTATCTATTACTATATACGGCTTGTGTGTGTCCGTGTGTCAGTTCGCGATGCACGGCCAAAGTTCTCGATGGATCTGCTTCAAATTTGGTGGGCATATTCAGGTACACCCCAGACACAATCTGGTCCATGAAAATTTTGAACACGAGCTCTAAGCTGAACCGATTTTGGTTTTTATGTTGTTTTTGTACATCCATTCCCAGTAACTCTTCCTTATCTTCTCCAGTGTTTTGCGCGTTTATCTCCCTTCCTTCGTTCCCGGCGAAGCCGGGTAGCCGGCTTCGGTATTCGGCTCTACTTTACCGGGTACCCGGCGAAGCGGGTATTCATCTAGTCTAACAATAACCGACTAAAATTGTGTTTACCTAGCGTGTTTCCCGCAATGAAATAACACTGACAGCAACACTAGCTTGACCTCTGAACGGCTCTAGTTAGTAACTCACACAGTTCCCCCGCCTTTATTAACAAGGGTGACATTATGTTGACTTTTTCTTCCGAACATCGTCTTTTGCGCGTAGATTCCTTCAGTCTGGGTTGATGGAGACGGCAAAACCAGCTTTTGTCGCCGTCTTTGTAACCAAGTCTCTTAAAATGTGAATCGGACAACACCCATGCCTATTACGTCATCGTGTAAACAACGTCATTTTTCCTCTTGACGTCATGTTCAACAAAAAAAGAAACGAAGAAGGCAAGGTAGCTGACATGTGATCGTCTGCAAGCCCTCCATTCTACCGTTCAAAGATGAGTGTCGGTTTCGGCCACCACTACTACGCGATTGTGACAATGTGCGAGTAGTTTTCAGAGTTGGGCGGCGTTGCAGAACAGTGTCCTGCATTGAAGGAAGGCGTTGCAAACTTTGGCCGAACCGTGGGGGCAGTGTTGACAGAAAGTCACAACTATGATCTCCAGGTCTAAGGTGAGAAGTGCAGTCTGTACTTGTCAGATACATTGATAGTAAGTCTCTTATTGAAAGCTTTCACGCGTGGGGGAGAGAGAGAGAGAGTTCTCTCTCTCTCTCTCTCTCTCTCTCTCTCTCTCTCTCTCTCTCTCTCTCTCTCTCTCTCTCTCTCTCTCTCTCTCTCTCTCTCTCTCTCTCTCTCTCTCTGAGGTGGTGCGTGCGTGAATGTGTGTTTGTATGTGTGTGTGTGTGTGTGTGTGTGTGTGTGTGTGTGTGTGTGTGTGTGTGTGTGTGTGTGTTAATGTGTTAACGTGGGTGTATAAGGGGGGGGGAGTACTATAAGTTATAGTACAAATTAACATTTACATTTAGTAGCTCTAGATCCACAGTACAATCTAGCAAAGCTGTGCATAATCATGCAATCAGTGTGTCGGTTCCAGAGTCCCGGTGACATTGAAGAACAGTGTTCCACATTGACGGAAGGCAGCACACTGTGAGAGAACCGTGGCAGTGGTGACAACAAGCAACAACAATGATTGTCAGGATCGTCATCACCCGACTGTGGCCAGGACACTGTATTAGCACTTGTGGTCGCAGGTGAGAAGTGCAGTCTGTTGTATTTAACGAGCTCTCTTCTCTCTCTCTCTCTCTCTCTCTCTCTCTCTCTCTCTCTCTCTCTCTCTCTCTCTCTCTCTCTCACTCTCTCTCTCTCTTTTGTATTTTTGCATAAGTGAGTGTTTTTGTTTTGTTTTATTTAAGGGGGGAGTAAAAAGTGTGGGGGGGGGGAGAGAGAGCGCGCGATAAAGAGAGAGAGAGAGAGAGCGGGAGAGAGAGAGAGAGAGAGAGAGAGAGAGAGAGAGAGAGAGAGAGAGAGAGAGAGAGAATATGCGTTGTGTTTATGAGTAAGGGGGGGGGGGGGCACTACACAACAACATTTCATGATTTGCATCAAGTAGCCTAGCTTTAGATCAATAGTAGAATCTAGCAGAGCCCTGCTAAATTATTCTTTCTATGCAGATATTGCCAATTCAGCGCTGACATGTGGTTGACTCCCTAAAATGTGTCGCCAGGCAAGTGAAACGGGGAAAACAGGGTCTACATCCATCATAGGTACGCTGCAAGTGCAAGGTACAGATCTATGTCGCCATGGTGATAGATGCAGGTGCGGACAGCAACAGCAGGTACAGACGAGGGCTCTCAGGTAGCGAGGTTCAGGTAAGTTTGCATATTGCTGAAAGTTGTACATTTGAGTGCGTTTGTTCTTTGCGACATCACTTCCTATCTAAATGGAAATCACACACACCGTGACACGTTAGCACGCGTGTATGGAAAGACACAATACAGTAATGAGCAGTGTTTGTCTTGTATAGACGGCCGGACGCCCACCGTGCACAAACAGACTTAACGTTGAGGTTATCTCGGATGTTTTTGAACCTAGAGCTTAGAAACTGTGCATACATCTAGGGTTTGATGATTTCCCGATATGACACCAGTTTGGTTGATCCTCGTCAAATTTTGGGGTCACAGCGGGTCATGTTCGATTCATAAACGGTTGACAGGTGTTTTTGAAGATGGTGCTTTTAAACTTTGCACTCTTTAACCCTCACCGGATCACACTTTTGACTACACAGTCCGCATGATGTGGGTCACGGTCTACATGGGTCATTTAGAACATAGCGACGTAACCTTTCGAACGCGGACTCCTGAATTTAAAACGGCCTTGACATCCTATCCTGCGCAGAGATGCAGAAATCCAAATATAGATCGAGGGTAATGCACGGGTTAGTTATAAATCTTTTCTGTAGTCTCGACTCGTGCATTGCGCTAAAGTATCGATGCTATCCTGGGGATAGAAAGTCCGAGCTAAACTATTAGCCCGGGTCAAGTTGAACCTCGACACATACATTCTGGCCCAGGCGATATGTCTCTAGTTTGGTTGACTCTTGTCAAATGTTTGGGTCACAGCGGGGTCTTGTTCATAAAAAAAACTTCAGTTGAGGTTTTCTCGGATATTTTGGGAGCAAAAGCCTCCAAATTGTCACACTATGTAAGCTGTGTATAATCAGCAGACACGACCAAAATGTAGCTTGTTTTCTTCACATTTCACAGAGTCACAGCATGGAAATGCTGGCTGGAGACGAATTTCACCCTTGAAAATATCCATTGAGCTATCATAAAAATAAGTCCTGAGCTGATCAAGCTCTGATGTCATTGTATAATTTGGTCACAGCTTGGTGCCTGGAGTCTTTAAGTCTTGGCTAAAGTATTAGTGTTATGACGTCATAGTGTCTTAGTACACATATTGTTTGTCTCGGCAAGCCAAAACTCAATGTGGTCAATAAAATAAGTTACTACGATCATAGTTTTTGGAGGATTTTGAGTATGTCAGACTCGAGATGGTGGTGGGAAGGGGGTTTGGGATGGTGCAAGTTTTTTTCTTGGAATAGGGTTGAATAACACAATGGATTAAACGGAGAAAGTCTGGTGGTGGTGGATCCACTGTAATGGGACAAGACGAACGCGAGTCGTGAAAGCATTTGCTTTTCTTGTTCTTGATTGGCCCAGTATTAATGCTTGCAACTTGGTCGAGAAAATCAATTATTATTTTCTTGAGATTACTTTTCGAAATAAAAATCAATAAAAACATAACAATAAATTTAAGAGGGTGTTGAGGATGAGAATTGTGATTGTGCTGGGAACGGGGATTATCTAAACAGGGGCATACATTTACAGAGGTTACGATAAAAAAAATCTGAAAAATCGGTTCTTGAAAGGGAGGGAAAATTCAGTCGGGGGTATTAAAAGAGGGTTCCACTGTAAAACATGACGAATGGTCTGTAAAACATGACGAATGGTGAGTCGTATAAGCATTTGCTTGTCCTGCTTACAGTCTTTACGAAGCATTTCGAGGATAAAATTACCAGTGTATCTAAGTGACAGCACAGCGAACGGCTCTTGATCGACTTGTCATGATCCACTTGGCGATCGACTTGCCATGATCCACTTGGCGATCGACTTGTCATGATCCACTTGGCGCCTTGGGTACGACATCTTGAACTGTATCTTCAATTTGAAGGTTTGTCTTGAGAGATAAAGCCCTGCACTTTGTGCTTTCTGTCTTATTCTAATGCCGCTCCAAATAAAAACAAGTCGCGTAAGGCGAAAATACAACATTTAGTCAAGTAGCTGTCGAACTCACAGAATGAAACTGAACACAACGCAACGCAGCAAGACCGTATACTCGTAGCATCGTCACTCCACCGCCCGTGGCAAAGACAGTGCCAGTGGAATTGACAAGAAGAGCGGGGTATTCGTTGCGCTGAGAAGGATAGCACGCTTTTCTGTACCTCTCTTCGTTTTAACTTTCTGAGCGTGTTTTTAATCCAAACATATCATATCTATATGTTTTTGGAATCAGGAACCGACAAGGAATAAGATGAAAGTGTTTTTAAATTGATTTCGAAAAAAAAATTTTGATAATAATTTTTATATATTTAATTTTCAGAGCTTGTTTTTAATCCAAATATAACATATGTATATGTTTTTGGAATCAGAAAATGATGGGGAATAAGATGAACGTAAATTTGGATCGTTTTATAAAACAAATATTTTTTTTACAATTTTCAGATTTTTAATGACCAAAGTCATTAATTAATTTTTAAGCCACCAAGCTGAAATGCAATACCGAAGTCCGGGCTTCGTCGAAGATTACTTGACCAAAATTTCAACCAATTTGGTTGAAAAATGAGAGCGTGACAGTGCCGCCTCAACTTTCACGAAAAGCCGGATATGACGTCATAAAAGACATTTATCAAACAAATGAAAAAAACGTCTGGGGATTTCATACCCAGGAACTCTCATGTCAAATTTCATAAAGATCGGTCCAGTAGTTTAGTCTGAATCGCTCTACACACACACAGAGACACACACACACACGCACGCACGCACATACACCACGACCCTCGTCTCGATTCCCCCTCTACGTTAAAACATTTAGTCAAAACTTGACTAAATGTAACAAAACGAATGGTTTGGGTTCCTTCTCAGTGAAAATAACAGGTGCTTGAAACGAACATGTTTACACCACAGTGTTAGAGTATCTACACTTAACATAGTCCGGAGTCATTTAATCCCCTTATTTCTGATTCAGGCGCATGTCTTAACCTTCCAGTGTAGATCTGGATGACATCCGGGGGCATGGACCAATCAACTTTTATCATCGCTTATTTTTGTTCCATAACAATGCAGGGATGTCCAATCATCTTTTGGAATACATCAGTTCACGGGATCCGAGTTGTAATGAATTTGTTGTAATGGGTAGGGTGCAAACACAGTTGAGTCGTTTGTTTTTTGTTTTGTTTGTTTCGGGGTGGGGGTGGGCGGGCACCATATGAGCTACAAATGGTAAAAACAGATGCAAGATAAAATGTACGATAAGATTTTGTTCAGTAAAAAGACACTGTGTTGTTAGAAAAAACAGGGATGTTGATTGAAAATGCCATCATGTTTTGGGTAATCATGTCTTGACTTGGCCCACACTGCATCCGATACCAACACAAGCGTTATCTGTCCTTGTCTTGACCCATGCTGCATCCCATACCAACATAAGCGTTATCTGTCCTTGTCTTGACCCATGCTGCATCCCATACCAACATAAGCGTTATCTGTCCTTGTCTTGACCCATGCTGCATCCCATACCAACACAAGCGTTATCTGTCCTTGTCTTGACCCACGCTGCATCCCATACCAACACAAGCGTTATCTGTCCTTGTCTTGACCCACGCTGCATCCCATACCAACACAAGCGTTATCTGTCCTTGTCTTGACCCACGCTGCATCCCATACCAACACAAGCGTTATCTGTCCTTGTCTTGACCCACGCTGCATGAGGTCCCACCATAAACTTAGTTTCCCTTGTCTTGGTTTACGTTCCTTTACTGTGAGCGATGTTCGTGATGTCCGTGAGTTGCACTGTAAGCGTGTTTAACGTTCTGTGTCTTAAACACACATGATGACATAGAACAGAGACCTACCACCTACAACAGTCCAGCGAATCACAAAACACACGTTGTGTTCACTATGTGTGCCTGCCCGAGAGACAACACCGCAGTGTCCTGTAGTGCACATGCACCCTGCCATCACTGCTCTATTCACTATGTGTGCCTGCCCGAGAGACAGCACCGCAGTGTCCTGTAGTGCACATGCACCCTGCCATCACTGCTCTATTCACTATTGTGTGCCTGCCCGAGAGACAACACCGCAGTGTCCTGTAGTGCACATGCACCTTGCCATCACTGCTCTATTCACTATGTGTGCCTGACCGAGAGACAGCACCGCAGTGTCCTGTAGTGCACATGCACCCTGCCATCACTGCTCTATTCACTATGTGTACCTGCCCAAGTCACAACACCGCAGTGTCATGTAGTGCACATGCACCCTGCCATCACTGCTCTATTCACTATGTGTGCCTGCCCGAGAGACAGCACCGCAGTGTCCTGTAGTGCACATGCACCCTGCCATCACTGCTCTATTCACTATGTGTACCTGCCCAAGTCACAACACCGCAGTGTCATGTAGTGCACATGCACCCTGCCATCACTGCTCTATTCACTATGTGTGCCTGCCCGAGAGACAACACCGCAGTGTCCTGTAGTGCACATGCACCCTGCCATCACTGCTCTATTCACTATGTGTGCCTGCCCAAGTCACAACACCGCAGTGTCATGTAGCCTAGTGCACATGCACCCTGCCATCACTGCTCTATTCACTATGTGTGCCTGCCCGAGAGACAGCACCGCAGTGTCCTGTAGTGCACATGCACCCTGCCATCACTGCTCTATTCACTATGTGTGCCTGCCCAAGTCACAACACCGCAGTGTCCTGTAGTGCACATGCACCCTGCCATCACTGCTCTATTCACTATGTGTGCCTGCCCATGTCACAACACCGCAGTGTCCTGTAGTGCACATGCACCCTGCCATCACTGCTCTATTCACTATGTGTGCCTGCCCAAGTCACAACACCGCAGTGTCCCGTAGTGCACATGCACCCTTCCATCACTGCACCGTTTACTGTGAACAGATACGTTTCAACATCGTTGTATTTGTGATGGACCTTGAACCTTCGAACACGTCCTTTTCAAGGGTGTGGACGTAAACACAATTCGTAACAACTATTACTGCGCAGATACTCTAAAGGTTGTATTCGGAATGTACCCATTGACAAGGTTTTTATTTTTTGAAAGGATATCAAGACTTTTTCAACCAGATGTGAAGTAACGAGTGTGAAAAGACATGCGCTGTTTAGAACCAACTCGTTTTACAGTGATAGACCTAACTGTAAATAATGCTAAACACGGCGACTATCTTGTCAACTGACAAAGGAAATAAGTGTGTACGGTCCCGCATAGCCATGTCGGTTGAAGGGAACTTTTTCGCGACACGCCGCCAGAATACAAGCGTTGACTGATCATGCCGTTGTCAGCACGCCGCCAGAATCCGTGCGTAAGGTGCGTGAGTCACTTCGCCACACACCGCCATAATAGTAGCGTTGGAAGTGGAAAATACCACGCTGGGGATTTTCCATACGAAAACCCACGTGATAGGTTCAGAGGTCGGCTGCATTATCATACGCGACAAATAACTCCCAGAACAGTTGATTTCATTGGTTAGTTTGGATACTACAGGTCATTGACGGCACCAACCCATGCCTTAGTTTCATATTTAGGATTCCAAAATGTCGCGAGTTGTCAGTGTTGTTGTTGCGGGAAGCGAAGCGGCGTGCAGAAGGCAGGCAGTGTGTGCATCAAACAGTGTTGTTGTGATAGATGGATAAGTGAGTGATGAGGGTGAATGAGTTAGCCAAATCAAGAGCTCGAGGTGTCAATGCTACTTTGGCCAAAACCCAATGCAAGCGGACGGACGCGATTCTGGTGCCGGGAATGTGCTGTGGCCACATGGCTGTGGCGCTTTGTGTTGAGCCGTGCTTCGAAGTGTGGCACACAAAGAAGGATGTTCTCCGTGCATAAACCGAGTTCTAAACAAGTCATTTATACAAAAACTGTAAATACTGTGACAGCAAGTGTTTCTTTTCTTCTATGGATAAAACCCAACGCAATGGGACTCGATTCTGGTGCCTGGAATGTGGTGTGGCGTTTTGCGTTGAGCTGTGCTTCCAAGTGTGGCACTGTAAATACTGTGACAGCAAGTGTTTCTTTTCTTCTACATGGATATATTCATCATAGTCATCACCCAGTCATCTCATTGTCTCATTCAGGTTAGTAAATTCTTTTTTGAGTATTCACTAACAACATTTTGTGCATATTTTCAAACATGTCTGTAGTATTTATGTGGTGCCTCTGGACTTTTTTTAATTTAAATTGTTGACATTTTCAATAGCATACCACACAAACACAACCAGCCTTTTGATAAATACAAAGTACATTTCTGAAACAATGAAAGATCTTTCTTTAATTGTGTGCAAAAAGTAAGTCTCCACATGTACTAGTTTTTTTACAATATTTTTTTCAAAATACAATATTTTTTTCAAAATTTCCCAATTTTGGTTGTCAGCAGGCTATTTATTGACATTTTCAATAGCATACCACACAAACACAACAAGCCTTTTGACAAATACAAAGTACATTGCTGAAACAATGAAAGATCTTTCTTTAATTGCGTGCAAAAAGTAAATCTCCACATGTACTAGTTTTTTTACAATATTTTTTTCAAAATACAATATTTTTTTCAAAATGTCCCAATTTTGGTTGTCAGCAGGCTATTTATATGCTTTGGCTCAGGCGTTCTGAGTGTATAGTCATGTCATAGGGTGGACGTGTTGAATGAGAACTAACCAACCATATCTTTGAGCTTCCACTAACACTCCTGGCATTAACAATCAAAGGAATAAAGAGTAAATGAGATCAACTTATAAGTAAGTGCCATACAGTATCAGTATCACCCTCACAACTGCTTGAATGCTTTCTATGTCAGGATCGTTCCTCTCGTTTAATCTTCAAGAAATGATTTACAGATTTCAGAAGAAAATCTAACAAGTGTGAGCTGAAATTGTACGTGTACGCTGGATTAAACACGGTATTGCAGCAAAAGGGGGGGGGGGGGTGTTAACTGGCATTTTATTATGCCAGGTCAGAAGTCAAGCACACAGAATCCAAGTGAGCAGAACGGCTCAACAAATATAACTGTTTAACCTGCTCATACCCAGGGGGCTCCCCTCCAACCACACATACCCACTCGTTTATCTGCCTGAAATAAAAGAGTTTGCATAAGTCTACATTGAACAGAACACTGACAGAATAGAAATTCTGACCAACAGAACATAGCTAACAGAGTTCTCAACTGAACAGAATACTGACTGTAAATATATTGTGACCAATAGTACAAACCTAACAGAAGTCTCCACTGAACAGAACACTGACTGCAAAGAGATTTTGACCGAAAGAACATAGCCAACAGAAGTCTCCACTGAACAGAACACTGACGGCAAAGAGATTTTGACCGAAAGAACATAGCTAACAGAAGTCTCACTGAACAGAACACTGACTGCAAAGAGATTTTGACAAAAAGAACATAGCTAACAGAAGTCTCCACTGAACAGAACACTGACGGCAAAGAGATTTTAGCCGAAAGAACATAGCTAACAGAAGTCTCTACTGAACAGAACACTGAATGCAACGATATTTTGACCGAAAGAACATAGCTGACAAAAGTCTCCATTGAACAGAACAATGACTGTAAAGATATTCTTACCACGCTTCCATGAACCCTTCTCTGCTTTGTACGCAAGTGAGCATATAAGTCACTAGACACACGTGTTTCCAATAGTATCGATTTTTCCAACTCTGTGTGATCAACACTTCCCAAAACCCAATGCTGATTTTCACATCGGGTGATCATTTAAGCCGCTGGAATTAATTCCAATTGCAAAGAGGCAGGGGTGAATAACTCCCCTTCGCTTGTGCTTTGAACAATGAAAGAAAACAAAAATAAAGGGAGGAAAGTCGCTTGTTCATTTCAATGCTTGTTATTCTCTCAGATGCCAGGAGAAAAGGTTCCGTACAACTCTCGCTTACTCTATTACACATGTCGTATGCATTAAGAGCGATTACTTCCCTTTGGTTATTTGATATCTTAACATCGCTCTGCCTCATTCTGTTTGAAATTCTAAAAAATAAAGGGTGCAGGGACGGCGTGTTGCCAGATGTGAGCCGTGCCAGTCTGCTCGGGCACGAAGTCTAACGCGGCAGGTCGGTATAGGGCATTGAGCCTCCATCATTGCCTATAGAGAGGAGAAGTGTTGAAGTGAGTGCAGGCATTACGAGCTGTGTGCGTGCAGCGAGACATGTGGATACAGTTCTTGACCTTGACAGGAAACGTGTTGATGGTGTGTGTGACAGTGACAACGTAACTGAAGTTGGTATTACGAATGGAGCGACTGAGAGAGAGAGAGAAAACGCCCTGTCTGAGCGGGAGAATGAGATTAAGATTGAGAATGGCAGTGACAACGTAACTGAAGTTGGTATTACGAATGGAGCGACTGAGAGAGAGAGAGAAAACGCCCTGTCTGAGCGGGAGAATGAGATTGAGATTGAGAATGGAAATGGGAATGTGAGTGAGAATGAGAATGAGAAGGAGGATGGGAGCGAATCTGAGAGTAACAACTCAGAAAGGGTGAGTGAGCCAGTGTGTCAAAAAGAACGTATGCGTTTCGTATCGTTAAATGTTGGTGGATTGTTGTCAAAATTGAAATATCCAGAATTCAACGAGCTGTTCTTGTGTAACGATATTATATGCCTGTCCGAAACCAAGCTAGATGATTTTGATTCCTGTGAAGTTGAAGGTTTTACTTGTTTTAAGAAAAACAGATTGATATGTAAACGAAAGTCGGGTGGGGTTGCAGTTTATATCAGGGACGAGCTCTGTAAACACATTAAAATTGTAGAAGACATTAAATTAAAAACAAGAATTGAAGAAAGTGCCAACAGTAAATACAGGTTTGTGAACTTCCCAGTATTTCAAGATGGTATTTTTATTGAGCTGTCTGAACATGTAGGTCAGCAGATGATTGAAAGGTTATTGTTGTGTGTGGTATATATGCCACCAGAAGGCTCACCCTATGTCAGACCCAGTGCTTACCAAGAGTTAGAAGAAACACTATCATATTTGAATGCAGAAAACGTTGTCATGATTGGAGATTTTAATGCTAGAAGTGGATATGCAAGAGACTATTTGGAAGACTGTGCTATTATGAATGAATTAACTGATGAAGTATCAACAGTGCAGATGATGGACATGTTTGGAATTATAAAAGAGAGGTGCTCAATGGACCATGTTATGAACAATTTTGGCCGCAGTTTTATTGACTTTTGTATTAGTCAACGATTATTAGTAGTGAACGGCAGAATGGGAGAGGACGCAAGATTGGGTCGAGTAACTTGTAATAATGTGAGTTTGGTAGATTATGTACTAGCTACGCCAAATGTTTTTCCGTCATTTTCAAAATTTCAAGTATGTGACTATAATGAATGTTTATCTGATGTCCATTGTCCTATATTTTTTGCCCTGTCAGATATCCTAATGGACAATGAACACGTTGAGAATGAAACTGAAAGCAATTATAACACTAGCAGTGTGTTGAAACCAATATGGAAAGTAGGAGCAAATCAGAATTTTGTAGATGAAATTGATGATAATAAAGTATTATTAGTGGAAGGGATATTAGTTTCCCTAATTGGTAGCGTAGAGGACGTAACTCAGGACCAGATCGATAATGTAATGAAACAAATAGAAGGAATTCTATCCGAAGCTGCCAATAAATTGAACATGCTTAGAAAGAATAAGCAGAAGAAAAAAATAAATACATGTAGCAGTAACGATGCACATAGCGGAGTTAAGAAAATTTGGTTTGATAACGAATGTAAACAGACAAGAAGGAAATATAGAAAAATAAAGAGAAAATTTAAAGCCCAACCAAATAACAGAGAGATCATACAAGATAAGGCCCAAGCATTCAAGGATTATAAGGGAACACTGAGTAAAAGTTATAATAGTTATTTAAAGCAACTACATAAGAAAATTCGAACAATGAAGTCTTCTGACCCCAGCAGTTATTGGAAATTGATAAGTGGATGTGACCAGCAGAAGAAACAAGCGATGCATGATATATCCCGTGAAGTATTTGTGAAACATTTTGAAAAACTTAGTAATGTATCTGAGCACGACTTGATTGATGTGCAAGATGATGTGCTTGATGACACAGACCTTATGAATGAACAATTGAATGTTGATATTACAAAGGAGGAGGTGATGATATGTGTAAACAATTTAAAGAATAACAAAGCTTGCGGATACGATGGTATTATAAACGAGTTTTTGAAATATTCCTCACCAAAACTATTAACTATTGTAACACGTGTATTTAACTTGATATTGCATACTGGGAAAATGCCTAAAGCTTGGACAGTGGGGTATATAAGCCCAATCTTTAAAGGTAAAGGCTCAACAGCCGACCCTGATAATTATAGAGGAATCAGTGTACTAAGTTGTTTTGGAAAACTTTTTACAAGTGTGATAAATAAAAGATTGCATGCATTTCTGGATGACAATTCTGTGATCGGCAACGAACAAGCTGGTTTCCGAAAAGGCCACTCTACTGTAGACCACATTTTTGCACTACATTGTCTTATTGATATATTTTTACAACAAAAGAAAAAGTTATATTGTGCTTTCATTGATCTGCGTAAAGCTTTTGATTCTGTGCAACGCAATCTCCTGTGGCAGAAGCTGATGCAACGGAATATTAATGGTAAGGTATTGAATGTAATTAAGGACATGTATGATAAGGCAAAATTGTGCGTGAAGGTGAACAGTGTATTCTCCGAGACGTTCACCTCAAACATCGGGCTTCTTCAGGGCGAAAATTTATCACCGATTCTTTTCTCACTATTTTTAAACGACCTGAAGCAGTTTTTGATTGAATATGATGTCAGCCTAGAGTTGCCCCTGAAAAGAGCCCAAAAAATAGATGTTGAACGCATTAATGACTATATGTATTTGTTCCTGTTAATATATGCTGATGATACTGCTATACTCGCCGAAACACCTGGAGAAATGCAAAAAGCCCTGGATGGACTAGATCGTTATTGTAAGAACTGGGGACTAAGCATAAATATTGAAAAGACAAAAATAGTTGTTTTTTCGCGGGGGAAAATACGGAATATCCCAAATTTTGTCTTGAATGGAGTACCTGTCCAAGTAGTTTGGGACTATGTGTACTTAGGTGTACTATTTAATTATAATAACAAATTTCATAATGCCATGAAACGTCAATGTTTGATTGGTAACCGTGCAATGTTCTCGTTAATTCGAAAATGTAGAAAACTAAATTTACCAATTGATGTGCAATTGGATCTTTTTGAGAAGTGTGTACATCCAATTTTGTTGTATGGTTGTGAGGTGTGGGGATATGATTCATTAGACATATTGTCAAGGTTTCAATTGCGATTTTTAAAAATGCTTCTTGATGTATATAAAACTACACCCACTTGTATGGTTTACGGAGAGCTTGGTCGTTATCCAATTAGAATTGAGGTACAATGTCAGTTACTGGTTTATTGGTATAAACTGATGAAAGAAATGAACGATGGTGCGAATAAGATGTCTTGTTTAATGTTAAAACTACATTTGAAGTTGTACCATGTACAAAACGTTAAATTGCCCTGGCTGTCGCATGTCAATACTATGTTAAATAAGTTGGGTCTATCATATTTATGGACAACTCAGAGTCTTGCCGTCTCAGGTTTTAAAAACGTTGTAAAACAAAGGCTAAGAGATCAATTCCTGCAGGAATGGAACACTGACGTGAATGCCAACAGCTTGTGTTTTAATTACAGAATATATAAAAAGGATTTTTGTCTGGAAAGGTATTTGCTTTGGTTGCCTAGGAAACTCCAAGTTAAACTAGCAAAATTTAGAACAAGCAATCATAAGTTGCCAATACATCAGCACAGATTTTTTAATGTTCCTAGAAATGAAAGATTGTGTGACATGTGCGATAAAAATGAATTAGGTGATGAGTTTCACTATTTGTTCAGTTGTACCGACGAAAGTATAGTGTCTGAAAGAAGAAAATTAATTAGTCCTTATTACCGATCTCACCCAAATTGTTTAAAATATGAACAGCTAATGAATTGTAAATCTAAGATAAAACTAATGAAGCTAGCAAGATTTGTAGCCCATGTTATGATTTTAGTATGTTAGCGTTATATCTAGTTATATCTAGTATGTATATATGTAATACATGCTTTTGTTTTGTGTTTTTACAAAAGATGCATGGCATAATGGTATTGCCAATTTACTTCAGCTGTATATTATCGTTGTCCGCTTAATGTATACATATTATCTGCCTGATTTCTTACCTGATTTTGTTAAACCTATTTTTCTTTTTGTTTGCATGTATGGAAGTGTATATTGCCAATTTAATTTGGTCGTATAGTATTGTTGTATTTGTCCGCTCAATTTATATACATATATTAACTGTCTGATTTGTTACCTTTTTTTGTGTTAAAGTTATATCTTTGTTTCAAAGCCCTCTGGGCCCAAAACAATAAAATACTTGACTTGACTTGACTTGACTTGTAATGGTGACCGACTGTCCAGTAGAGTGGACTGTTCGCAGCCAGCCGAGCCGCGCTGAACCTGACATACCTCGTTCTTGCATCTCTTGCTCACTAACACATTTGTCTTATTAATGAATTTCTTCTTGTATCTGTTGCTCATTAACAAATGCTTCCTCATTAATAATGGTTTCTTGCTCAGTAACACGTGTTTCCCACTTAGTAACGTGTTCTTGTGTGGACTCTGTGATGAACTAACGAAGGACCATGTTTGAATTTATTCGGATTTGGTTCTCTTTCCTTGTTTGTATTATGATTATGTAAGTGTAAAGCGCTCTGGGCTTGTCACCACGAGGTTTACGCGCTATATAAGTGATCGTTATTATTATTATTATTATTATTATTATTATTATTATTATTATTATTATTATTATTATTATTATTATTATTATTTAAGTTATTGAGACATCCCAGTGCACTAAGGGATTTATAGAGCAAATCGAGAAAATTCATTATTGAACGAAGCGCATAGCGCTGAGTTCAATAATTATTTTCGAGATTTGCTCTATAAATCCCTTAGTGCACTGGGATTGTTTCAATAACGATATTGTCAGTACCGCCATAGAAAAAAGAAGATTCCAAACGCACATTTTGCAATGCGCATTTGAATAGGCATAACTGTGTGGTCAGGTCGTGCACAGTAACGATCTACTTTTGTGTGGGGTGTCTCAAGTGTGTCGTGCTTTCGGCACACGCATTTTAATTTCTGTTGGTAAATTCCAGTGTAGCGTTAATCTGAACAGTGATGATCTTTCAGAGAGACCTCATTTGAACTCGGAGAAAGGCTCTTCATTATTTGCGATTCGAAACCTCCAGTCGAGCTTCGACGGATTGACTATGCGGAGTGACTCCCCTTGAATTGACTCAAAGCGGGACTCGACGGTTCGCACATTTTCAAAACAAATGTGGCATATTTCTCGTGTTCTATCTTGAATCTTCACTCATCGGGGAGTCTGATACTAAATATGAACGGTAAGAATGCTCTGAACCCTACACGTATTATTTCCCCATCGTTTTTTCGTTCACATTTGCCCAACATGTTAATTTGCTGAGCGGGGTTAATGTCGTCTGCTAGGCTACCTGCCAACTGGGCAATGGAACGACTGCAGTCTGCACTGAGTCTGTACGCATGAGGCAGGCTGCTAATAAATCTTATATATGGTAAGAACGTTCTGAACCTTACACGTTTTCGATTACGATTGTTCTTGCTTTGAAATAATAATTCTGAAACCATTCATTTACTGAACTGATGTAGTCGTATTTCTGTGTTGTCTGCTACAGAGTCGATCGAGTCAGTCTTCCAAACTGGTCTAGCTGGTACGTTATCGGAATAACACTTGTGTTTTCTGTTAGCCGCTGGGAATTGTATACTAACTCATCATTTGGTAATGTGGATGATAAGCTACATGCCACTAACACGGCATATGAGAAGAATCTATGCAAGTCGGCGAAAATTAGATGAGTCGCTTCTATTTTTTTTAGATCACTGGCACTGGCACTGGCACAGGCACATGCAATCTGTCAGAAAAAAAACCACTTCTGCTTTAATTGAGAAGCAGGGAATTTATGGTCATTTGGTATTGTGGAGAATATAAGCTACATGTCATTAATTAATTCTGAGGATGAGAGCACAGTCTTGCTTAGGCAAAGGGCGCAAGAATACGCTCTGTGGAAAAGTTAGCGCACTCCAAGAGTGCGCTAACAGTTTTAGCGCATCGCCATTAGCCAATCGACTGGTTCACATCAGTCATGTGACACCAGTACTTACTGACAATTATTATTATTATTAAAACAAGGTGTCGGTGTAAAACCCTGAACCATTTCCTGCTAGATACCATGCTCACACCCTCCCCCTCCAACCAGACTTGCCTAGACGTGTAGCCGCCTGATATAGAAAAGTTGTCAGAAGTCTCCACTGAACAGAACACTGACTGTAAAGATATTGTGACCCGAAGGAAATAGCTAACAGAAGTCTTCACTGAACAGAACACTGACTGTAAAGATATTGTGACCCGAAGGAAATAGCTAACAGAAGTCTTCACTGAACAGAACACTGACTGTAAAGAGAGTTGGACCAAAATGACACAGCTAACAGAAGTCTTAACTGAACAGACCACTGACTGTAAAGATATAGTGACCCGAAGGAAATAGCTAACAGAATTCTTCACTGAACAGAATATTTATTTCCTCATTAATGACGCTTTCATATATCTCTTGCTTACTAACACCTGTTTCATGATTATATGTGTGTTCTCGTATGGGCACTGTGATGACAGAAAGAAGGAATACAAGATACCGGTGTAAACATTCTGAAACGTGTCCTGCTAGATACCTGGCATGAAGTAAATGATCACAGTCATCCGCTCTGGAAAACTCATTTACACATTCCCTGCGGCAGACATACGTGTCAACAAAGTAACTTGATCGGTGTTTTCTATAGGATTCTGAGACATGGTATTTTTACTTTCTGAAATGTTTTTAAGGATTCAGGATTTTTAACAAAGTTAACAATACCAACTGTAGAACAATCTGAGTTGCAAGGAAACTTCTATACCTTTTGCTGCAATACCCTCAAACAGTGTTTAGAGAGTAGACCAAAAACAAAACAGAATTGACGACTTCCAGCAGGGTTCGCGACAGTGTGCATGGTGGCTGCCATGATTCGTCTCGGTTATACCATTCGAGTGTGGGGGGGGGGGGGGGGGCACAAACTTCCGGGTAACACATGGAAGGTCCTCTTTTAGAAAAGAATTATATTTAAAACAAAGTGTTATCAAATGTATCATGACGTCATTTCTTTCTTAGCTAAACATTGATTCTGAATATGTCTCTCTTACAGAGACAAGACAAAGATGAAAACCGGCACGGTTGGCCTAGCGGTAAGGCGTCCGCCCCGTGATCGGGAGGTCGTGGGTTCAAACCCCGTCCGGGTCATACCTAAGACTTTAAAATTGGCAATCTAGTGGTTGCTCCGCCTGGCGTCTGGCCGACAATTTTCTCGTTTCTGATCAACGAACTGGCGCAGGATGTCATACAACGAGGCAGACATGGGATACGTTTATCTCCGTCTGAGTTAGAACTGTTTGTAATGCTTTTTGCTGACGACATTGCGCTGTTATCCAGCACTGTAGTAGGCCTACAAAACCAGCTTAATGTCCTGCGCTGCTCTGCAGTAAACTGTGTCTGAACGTGAACTTGACAAAGACTAAGGTCATGGTTTTTAGAAAGGGCGGGCACATTGCACAGAAAGAGAAGTGGTTCTACGGAATGGATCGTCTTGAGATTGTGAACTCGTTTAAATATCTCGGTGTAACCCTTTCCACCCAACTGAGCTGGAACATTGCAGTAGAAACAAAGACAACCATGGCGAAAAAGGGAGTGATCGAAATCGTTAGATTACTGAACAGACTTGGCTGCCATTCGGCAAAGGTGTTTTTCAAACTGTTTGACGCACGGATCGCCCCTATGCTCTTGTATGGTTCAGAGCTATGGGGATATGGAAAGTATGACTCTGTGGAAAGGGTCCACCTGTTTGCGTGTAAACAGTTTCTGAAAGTGACAATTCGAACTCCAAACAACATTGTGTATGGTGAATTGGGAAGACATCCGCTGTATATTAACTCTGCAGTCAGATGTGTGATATACTGGTTTACACTGCTGAAGCAACCTGATTCAAGATATTCCAAGATTGCATATAAAGCGTTATGTAATTTGGCATCGAAGGGCCACACAAATTGGGTCTCACATGTGCAGAGTCTTTTATGTTGTAATGGTTTTGCTGCTGTGTGAATGTACGGAATGGTTGGGAATGAAAAGTGTTTCTTACAAGAGTTTAAAAGACGTTTACAAGATTGTTTTTGTCAAGAATGGTTCTCCTTTTTAGAATGCAGTGAACGTTTCGACATTTATTATTGTTACAAAACATGCTTGGAAAAAGAGAAATACATTGAGTGAAATGAAAGTTTTACGCCCTCACGGCAAAGCCATTAGGGGCATGTTACACGGGAAAACCCGGCTTTGTATGAAAATAAAAAATAAAAATGCGGGGGAGGGGGGGGGGGTGTAGACAGCTGGCTGCCGGCTGCTAGAGGAGACCTGAAATGGGCTTGGGACCTGGTTGGGTCGTCTTGGGTCAGTGCTGAAATGGTTACTTTTTTGGCTGTTGGCCGAACGGACACCCGGGCTTCATATTTATGCATGCATGTATTCGTGTTTCCAAGGCCTGAGGCTTTCGCTGTGACCCTGGGATCTTTATCGTGCGCATGCGTGCACACGGGGGTGTTCGGACACCGAGGAGAGTCTGCACAAAGTTGACTCTGGGACACACATCCCGCATACATTGAATTAATCGAAGATAATAAGTACATAGTTGCTCTTACTCGTTTCCGCGCAGGAGTATCCGAAATCAACGCTCACAAGTTTCGGTACGCACCAAACCAAACGACAAGAAACTGTCCTCTCTGTACAGCTGATAAAGAAGATGAACACCATGTTGTATTTTTATGTCCTTTTTATCAAGACCTTCGAGCAAAGTATTTAAAAATCTCGAACTTTAAGACGCTGCAACAACAACGTGTGTATTTCTGTGGCAGTAATGAGGAAAATGTGATGAACAGCTTCAGCAGATTTGTGTTCTTCATGTTACAGAAGAGACGAACCCTTATCAATCAGGTTCAGTGACATGTCATCAGGGTTTTAATGTATTTGTTGAATTTTATGCGTGACTATAATTTATAACTGTGCAGATACTATTGCTGTTATTTTAACCACTATTGTAAGGGGCTGTGGCCTTAGACAATTAAAGATTTGTTCTTGTTCTTGTTCTCTCTCTCTCAGTCTCACCGCGTCGGACAACTCATAATCTACTTCACTCAGCTCTATTCACCCAAACAGATTATGTACATTCTTTGTTGTTTTCTTTATTTCTTCAATGATAATGTGTGTAGATTGTTAGCCAAACGTCAGTTCTACTTTTATACCGCAGAATATCTCAATCGTTTTGCTGAAAAAAGTAGTCCCTGAGTTAACGATAATAGATCAACAACGCGTCTCGTTCTATCTGACATTAAGGAGAGAAGTGGCACGAACAATTGAAACTGGCTGTTTGCAATTTTTTGGCATTGATTTCAAGTACTTATAAGCTGAAAGGCATAACAAGTCACATGCATGCTCAGTTTTAGACATAGCATCAAGATGTTTTGAAACAAGAAAAGCAAATGCTTACACGACTCTCCTTCGTCATTTCCCTTTACAGGGGAATCCCCCTTTTAACACCCCTCCCCCTCAAAAAAGACGCACTCCCTCCCCTTTATGACCCTCCCCCCTCCCCATCCAATAGAAGACTCCCTCCCTTCTTACCCCCTCTCCCCCACCCAACCTACCCAGTAGAAGACTCCCTCCCTTCTTACCCCCTCTCCCCCACCCAACCTACCCAATAGAAGACTCCCTCCCTTCTTACCCCCTCTCCCCCACCCAACCTACCCAATAGAAGACCCCCCTCCCTTCTTACCCCCTCTCCCCCACCCAACCTACCCAATAGAAGACTCCCTCCCTTCTTACCCCTCTCCCCCAACCAACCTACCCAATAGAAGACTCTAGCTCCCTCCCTTCTTACCCCCTCTCCCCCAACCAACCTACCCAATAGAAGATTCCCTCCCTTCTTACCCCCCTCTCCCCCAACCAACCTACCCAATAGAAGATTCCCTCCCTTCTTACCCCCTCCTCACCCAACCAACCTACCCAATAGAAGACTCCCTCCCTTCTTACCCCCTCTCCCCCAACCAACCTACCCAATAGAAGACTCCTACCCTTCTTACGCCCCTCTCCCCCAACCAACCTACCCAATAGAAGACTCCCTCCCTTCTTACCCCCCTCTCCCCCAACCAACCTACCCAATAGACGACTCCCTCCCTTCTTACCCCCTCTCCCCCAACCAACTTACCCAATAGAAGACTCCCTCCCTTCTTACCCCCTCTTTCACCCAACCAACCTACCCAATAGAAGACTCCCTCCCTTCTTAACCCCTCTCCCCCAACCAACCTACACAATAGAAGACTCCCTCCCTTCTTACCCCCCTCTCTCCCAACCAACCTACCCAATAGAAGACTCCCTCCCTTCTTACCCCCCTCTCCCCCAACCAACCTACCCAATAGAAGACTCCCTCCCTTCTTACCCCCTCTCCCCCAACCAACCTACCCAATAGAAGACTCCCACCCTTCTTACCCCCCTCTCCCCCAACCAACCTACCCAATAGAAGACTCCCTCCCTTCTTACCCCCTCTCCCCCAACCAACCTACCATATAGAAGACTCCCTCCCTTCTTACCCCCTCTCCCCCAACCAACCTACCCAATAGAAGACTCCCTCCCTTCTTACCCCCCTCCCCCAACCAACCTACCCAATAGAAGACTCCCTCCCTTCTTACCCCCTCCTCCCCCACCCAACCTACCCAATAGAAGACTCCCTCCTTTCTTACCCCCTCTCCCCCAACCAACCTACCCAATAGAAGACTCCCTCCCTTCTTACCCCCTCTCCCCCAACCAACCTACCCAATAGAAGACTCCCTCCCTTCTTACCCCCTCTCCCCCAACCAACCTACCCAATAGAAGACTCCCTCCCTTCTTACCCCCCCTCCCCCAACCACCCTACCCAATAGAAGACTCCCTCTCTTCTTACCCCCCCTCCCCCAACCAACCTACACAATAGAAGACTCCCTCCCTTCTTACTTTCTATCAAAATAATTGTCACTACCGATGATACAGCAGTTCCATGGAAAAATAACCTTCTGGATTGTCTGGTTTCGTCTGCGATTGAGTTTCGGGGGCAGGGCTACTGCTGCTGGGTAATCTTTCCACAGAGCAATATGTAAATTGTCCGCCGTCCGACTTCAGCAAATCAGACTGCGATGTTGCCGTGTGCTTTTGAGAGGGCAGTAATATCACTTCTTCCTGATCTACACTTCCCTCAGGAGTGTCTCGGTTGGCCTGCTGGTCTGTCATGTTATTGTCCGGTGGAGACGCTTCAACGTCTTCTTGAATGTCCGTCTCCTTTCGCCAGCTGAACTTTTCAGACATCAGCTTTCCACGCGAGATACAGAACAGAAAGCTAAAAAAACATATGCCAGCACCACCGCAGAAAATGCACTTGAGGAATCGGGAACATTTTGAAGGCGGTTCTTCTTCATCTGCAGACTCTTCTGCGTCATCACCTTCTTTCTCTTTCTCTTCCTCCTTGCCTCCGAGACTGAGAAAGGGCAGCCACCCTGCGTTGCCCAAGATCTGACATAGCTGAACAAGGCCAGCGATGAAGCCCCAGGAGACTGCCCCACCCACAGCAACAGCCACCGCTGCCTTCTCGTTTGGGGTCAGTAGTGGCCCTTCGGGTACCGCTAGGAGAAAAGATTCAGCAAGCTTAGGTATATGAGCGGTCAAAATGTGTTTAAAAAAATAACAGCAAGAAAGGCAAACGCCATGGCAACCCGCCTTTATCAACAGAAATGTAAACCAGAAACACGCTACATCTCCTGCTCTCGCAATTACAGACAATTTCACACCCGAACTGTGCTGCAGCGTTTAGTCGTGCCACTGAAAGGGACGACAACCCCTACTGATTTCTCTTAGTCCCAGAAGGAATTTCTCTTGGTGCCCGTCATATCACGTAATCTATACATATAATAAAAGAGAGTGTCTGTCTGTGTGTCTGTGTGTCTGTGTGTCTGTCTGTGGTCGCCATACCTCTGAGATGGCAAGAGGCAGGAACAAGATAGTGTGCACGTACACTCCCTAGGTGCCGCAGATGTGCACCTGGGTTTTAGTTTCTTGATTCACTGTTTCCTTTCTCAGATTATGGACCTCCCATTTATTGAATACAGCCTATATGGTGCAAGACCAGTTCAGTGCCTACTGTTCACCTGTAGCAAGCACATCATGCCAGTGATATTAGAGACTCGCTGTTGCTCCTATGAGGGGAAGAAATGAAGAATGAAAAATTAACTGGACAGTTCCGGAAATTTCTAGAAGGTAAGGGAGATAACTGTTCACCTGTAGCAAGCACATCATGCCAGTGATATTAGAGACTTGCTATTGCTCCTATGAGGGGAAGAAATGAAGAATGAAAAATTAACTGGACAGTTCCGGAAATTTCTAGAAGGTAAGGGAGATAACTCTTTTTTGTCTGTGGTCGCCATACCTCTGAGATGGCAAGAGGCAGGGACAAGATAGTGTGCACGTACACTCCCTAGGTGCCGCAGATGTGCACCTGGGTTTTAGTTTCTTGATTCATTGTTTCCTTTCTCAGATTATGGACCTCCCATTTATTGAATACAGCCTATATGGTGCAAGACCAGTTCAGTGCCTACTGTTCACCTGTAGCAAGCACATCATGCCAGTGATATTAGAGACTCGCTATTGCTCCTATGAAAGGAAGAAATGAAGAATGAAAAATTAACTGGACAGTTCCGGAAATTTCTAGAAGGTAAGGGAGATAACTCTTTTTTGTCTGTGGTCGCCATACCTCTGAGATGGCAAGAGGCAGGAACAAGATAGTGTGCACGTACACTCCCTAGGTGCCGCAGATGTGCACCTGGGTTTTAGTTTCTTGATTCATTGTTTCCTTTCTCAGATTATGGACCTCCCATTTATTGAATACAGCCTATATGGTGCAAGACCAGTTCAGTACCTACTGTTCACCTGTAGCAAGCACATCATGCCAGTGATATTAGAGACTCGCTATTGCTCCTATGAGGGGAAGAAATGAAGAAAGAAAAATTAACTGGACAGTTCCGGAAATTTCTAGAAGGTAAGGGAGATAACTCTTTTTTTGTATCCAAACAAAGGAGGTAAAGCTAATGATAATGGGATAGCGAGCGTCTTAAATTGCTACAGGACTCGAATGAAAAATTAACTGGACAGTTCCGGAAATTTCTAGAAGGTAAGGGAGATAACTCTTTTTTGTCTGTGGTCGCCATACCTCTGAGATGGCAAGAGGCAGGAACAAGATAGTGTGCACGTACACTCCCTAGGTGCCGCAGATGTGCACCTGGGTTTTAGTTTCTTGATTCATTGTTTCCTTTCTCAGATTATGGACCTCCCATTTATTGAATACAGCCTATATGGTGCAAGACCAGTTCAGTGCCTACTGTTCATCTGTAGCAAGCACATCATGCCAGTGATATTAGAGACTTGCTATTGCTCCTATGAGGGGAAGAAATGAAGAATGAAAAATTAACTGGACAGTTCCGGAAATTTCTAGAAGGTAAGGGAGATAACTCTTTTTTGTCTGTGGTCGCCATACCTCTGAGATGGCAAGAGGCAGGAACAAGATAGTGTGCACGTACACTCCCTAGGTGCCGCAGATGTGCACCTGGGTTTTAGTTTCTTGATTCATTGTTTCCTTTCTCAGATTATGGACCTCCCATTTATTGAATACAGCCTATATGGTGCAAGACCAGTTCAGTGCCTACTGTTCACCTGTAGCAAGCACATCATGCCAGTGATATTAGAGACTCGCTATAATTGCTCCTATGAGGGGAAGAAATGAAGAATGAAAAATTAACTGGACAGTTCCGGAAATTTCTAGAAGGTAAGGGAGATAACTCTTTTTTGTCTGTGGTCGCCATACCTCTGAGATGGCAAGAGGCAGGAACAAGATAGTACATCATGCCAGTGATATTAGAGACTCGCTATTGCACCTATGAGGGGAAGAAATGAAGAAAGAAAAATTAACTGGACAGTTCCAGAAATTTCTAGAAGGTAAGGGGGATAACTCTTTTTTTTGTATCCAAACAAAGGAGGTAAAGCTAATGATAATGGGATAGCGAGCTTCTTTAATTGCTGCAGGGCTCCGCTTACTCCCGGGCGAAGCCGGGCTTAACTGCTAGTACATATAATAAAAGAGAGTGTCTGTCTGTCTGTGTGTCTGTCTGTGGTCGCCATACCTCAGAGATGGCAAAAGATAAGCACAAGATATTTTGCATGCACACTGCCCTGGACCCACAAATGTGCACCTGGGTTTTAGTTTCTCCAGACATTGTTTCCTTCCTCGGATAATTACCCTCCCCATCTATCAATACAGTCTATATAGTGCAAGGGAGGTAAGTCATGGTTTGTCACCCACGGAAGGGAGGTAACTCTCATCAAACCAGTTCACCGTGTCATTCTCAAGGGTTAACCCCCGCCCGCTATCATCCCGCCGCCCCCCCCCCCCCCCACACACACACAAAACACACTAAAAACCCTGCCCCCTGCTCCCCCTCCCTGCCTTCCAGATCATCGCGAATAATGTTTACGAAACGATCGCCTCAGTGAAAGATCACGAGAATTTACAGATTTCTCTCCCCTGTTCAAAAAGGTATGACGCGCTCACTCATGAGCTATGCGTGCTTTGATCAGACGGTAACTACAGTGGGTGTGAGAAGGGGTAAACAAATCACGAAGAACACATTGAACCAAATAGAAACTTGCCTTGCCACATCCAAATGTATGAGCTCACACTGTCATTTTTCTTATCCACATTGGAATAAGATTTGAGAGGTTTTTGAGAGAGGGGAGAGCAGAAACACCCGGGCGAAGCCGGGCCTGACTGCTAGTCCTACATAATTTTGCACAATAAAAAACACAAAGCAGGAAATGGTGCCAGAGATCCAGACTGGAACCCATACCACTTTCGAAGAGTTATCGTCAGACTTGTGATGGTGTCATGAGGTTAAGATGTGACATTTGAATGCGTCATTGATAGCAAGCCAATCAGCGGGAGACACACCTTTCTACAGCCTAGAGCCAAACCTATGCAAGTGAAATCCACTGCATGCAGTAGGGCCTACTTTTTTCCACTGCGTGCAGCTACACGCAGCGTATACAAAGAACAGGCTTTAGACACACACACTCTACCTTCATTGCAAAGCGGAGGTGTCCATCCATCCAGACAGGCCAGACAGTGGCCAGTGGTTGTGTTACACGTCTGGTTTACAGCACAGCGACCACACTTGTCCGAGCATTCCGGACCGTATGTGTTCTCCTCACAATCTGGGAAGACAAATTAAAAAATATTGGGATTTAGTCTGTGTACATAACAGGAAGAAGAGACTGCAGGTGAGAACAAGAACAAGATAACAATTAAGTAGATGTGCAACGCCAAGGCACTGCATACCCCAGCGAAAGACAAACCTCTCTCTCTCTCTCTCTCTCTCTCTCTCTCTCTCTCTCTCTCTCTCTCTCTCTCTCTCTCTCTCTCTCTCTCTCTCTCTCTCTCTCTCAGTCTCAGTCTCTCTCTCTCTCAGTCTCTCTCTCTGTCTCAGTCTCTCTCTCTCTCTCTGTCTCTCTCTCTCTCAGTCTCAGTCTCTCTCTCTCAGTCTCTC
>NC_090260.1:41013191-41145691 GCF_037325665.1 Littorina saxatilis | reverse complement strand
CTTCGCATTCCTGCCATACACAGCTTAGCAAAGCAAAACAACGGCTATGATAAATTCAAGTATACATTAAACTATCAGGCAGCTACAGATTTATACCAATTAGACGTTGCTACGGCTGTTATTTTGCAAAACGGCACGGATTTTGGCACACAAAAACCCACGTTGTTCTAGACCGAACGGAAGTTACGTATGACTTACTTCCCCTTATAATCAAACCAAGACAACAAGCTGTGCCTTCATTGGCTGAAGGAAAAATATTGCGCGAAATCTGACGTGTAGATCTGTTGTAGATTTGAGAAAACATAAGAAGATTGGTTACGTGTAATCTTGAATGAAATAGTAAGATTGTTTTTGTTGCTCAAGACTGTTATTTTTATGGAGCTTTTCTCAATGTCTGTCCAAAATTGCGCACCATAAGAGAGAGGGAGGGAGATAGAGAGGAAAGAGAGATATTTTGTTTCCCATCCACATCAGGTACGGGTTGGTTGTTGATGAAGAACGATAGCAAAAGCAGTCAGGTCAGATAATGCACACAGCACGAGACGCATGCAGAGAAGGATATACAATCAGGGTTCTTGCATGCTTACAGTGTGATCTTTCTTGATATTTTTCATCAATGAACATAATGCCACACAAAACATATTTAACCCAATTGTACTTTGTGGTTTATGTTGAGAGTGAAGTTAGGATTTATCTTTTCAAGAAGTAGACTCTGCAGTCGTTCAGGCTATCCAAGTAATCTAATTTGCAGGCTTAGATTCCCAGTTAGCTAGCACACAAAGAGCACCAAGTGCAGTGACATCTGTGTACAGTACAGAGTAGGGCAACCGAGCTTGACCCATCTGTGCAATTATAAGTTGATCAAAATGCTAATCGAATTGATTGAAAATTAAGCAGATAATACCCTCCTGCTGCATATTTTATGCACACATTTTTTTCAACAAAGTAACTAATTGTTTACAGGTTCTAGTGTTCATCACAAGACATTCTTATTTATATTTTTATTTTCAGAAGCCATGATATACTCAGGATCATTCCACATCTCATACCTGCATGTGCATACTTCGAAACCATTGAAGAAGTCACACATGAGTAATTATATCATGATCCTTCATATATATTTATTTCAAATTAAATCTTTCATTAAACACCTCCATATGTTACTAATTCATACCAATGTACAACAATACAATTTAGCAACAACAATATAGAGAAAGACACACTTAACTAATAATCTGCATTCAAAATTATTACAACACTTCTTTTGGAATACTGTTTGGAATCATACTGCTAAAGTTGAACGAACACATTTAACAGCAACATGCAAGCATTCATTCTTGTATTCAAGAAACATGCAAGTATACACTCTTCGTTCGTCTTTCAATAGACATTTTCCGAAAAAGACTGTGTTTGAGTGTTTATGGAGTAGTTTTATTTCTGGATGGTGAGCCGAGATAAAAAACAAAAACAAAAAACACACATGTTGATCGTATAATAGTGAACAATAATCATAAAGTGCATATTTTGTCAAAGTGTTGGTGTCGGAAATATGCACGAGGTAGCCCACATTCACTGCCAGCATGATAGTTTGACTGCTGATTGAAAAAGTTAACACATGATGGTAGTACTCATAAGCTTGGATGTGCAGGTTTTGGAAAGAACAGTGCATCATATTTATTTGCAGAAAATGTGTATCGGGACTGTGAGGCTTTTCATCACTTGCCTGAACATTATTATCCCTTGGCATAATTAAGGTTCATAAGGGTCGGCGGTCAATAAAACCCTCAGTAGATTTGTTTCCAAACATCGTCAACTGCAGTGTTGCTCTTAGGCCTAAGTTTTTTTTTCTCACTGGTCCACACTTTTTTTTTCTGATTTGAAGCACTGTTGTGACCACTGGCTAATCAGCCTGCTGTCCGGTACATTTTGACATGTTGGAGGCCCTCTGATTGAAAAATGTTTGTGATAAATCTTGAAAAAGTTGGCCGCTAAGGTAAATCCACTTCCTCTCCACTATATTGTTCTTGTCCATCAGACTGTTACTGAAACAAACAGTTCAGAATATCATAGTGCGTATAGTCCTTAAGCCAAAACACTGCAGCTTTTTTCGTTCACCTCTCCATCTACTTATTTGTTTTGCTTTTGTACGTAGTACACTCACTCTCTTATCACACAGAGTTTCTCAAATAAAAAAAGAAACAAAACTAAAAACAGAGGAAACAAGCAAACAAACACCACCACAACCAAGAAGAAGAACAACCTAGCTGAAGACAAGCTGTTTTGCATAAACGCAAACATGTGCATAACTCAAAATGGTAATTAGACAGGTAATTAATCATGTCTAAAAGCCAATTCCTAGAAGTGTGTAAATAGTCAAAGCTCTAACTAAAAATGTAAAATAAAAATGTATCACTAGAAAACACACACACACACACACACACACACACACACACACACACACACACACACACACGCACACACACACACACACACGCACACACGCACACACACAGATGATCTTGTATTTTCTGATAACATGTCCTAATTAAACCATTGAAGAATGGGTGTCTGAACTTACTCAGAGATGAAAAGTTGACCTTCTGTTGTTATTCCTCAAGAGATTTGTTCTGCTCATGCATGTCGCCTCGGGTTTTCCGTGTTCGGCCTGCATGCAGTTCCCCAAGCATCCGCGGTGTAAACGGATGTCTCTTTGTCACGTCTGTAGCTCCACTGGATATGAGGCTTCTTGTAAAGTTCTTCTGCAATTTGCTGTTCCAGCACTATCAGTCATCAATGTAGAATACTCCACCTGCAAAAGTGTCAATACCCCTAATAATTATGTGTCAAATAACTTCTGATTCATAATGTAGATCTACACCCGATAGCCGAAATTGTGTGACTGGACAACTGATGTGTAAACCTGATGAAATATAATCTGTATTTGGTATCACTCGAAAATTGCTGCTTCCATATTCAGCTATGAATCTTTAAATTACAATTTGAAACTGATTTACCCCTCCCCTTCGCTTTCAAAAATCACATCAATCTGAGAGAGGAAACATAAAATCCCCTAACTTGTCATTTGCTTCTGGTCGTTAGATCTAAATTACAACTGAACTAGGTGCACAAACTGAGTTTGAGATCTACTTGAATGAGTGAGCTGCCCCACGCTACCCAATCTCTCTCTCTCTCTCTCTCTCTCTCTCTCTCTCTCTCTCTCTCTCTCTCTCTCTCTCTCTCTCTCTCTCTCTCTCTCTCTCTCTCTCTCTCTCTCTTTCAAATAACCTAATTCGCTCACCTTCAAATGTGGACTCCGTTGCGTCTTCAGCAGAACATGGTCAAAACCATGGGTCATATGTTTCGTGACGTTCAACAACAGGCTTTGAATGAGTTCATCGGCAGTAAACAAACAATTCTCTCATCTCTGCTCGTGGTTGAAACACAACCACAATCCCTGACAAAACAGATTTTCCAGTTTTCGAAAACTATCGGAAGATTTGATGCACTGGTCACACTGGCCGAATCAGCTATATATTTTCTCTGGTGAATCCATGATTTCCAACTCCATCACAAGGATGAGACAATCTAAATTTATGTTTGCATCCCATTATCTGGAAGTTGCAAGAAGAATCAAGGAATAGGAAAGTTGGCGGTGAACAGACAGATCGACTGACGAACGCCGCTGACAACTTTTTAATTATGCCTGGTCACGGGGTCACATGCGCAGAAAACATGCGCAACCTGTCTGTCGTCTGCTGCAATCTCGGTTTCTGATAACTTCACTACTTCCGTTCGGTCTAGAGCAACGAAGAGAGTTTTACCTTGTAATAGTAGTAGTACTGAGAGCGCACAAGCCCCGCCCACTTTGATCCCGACCCGATCGTGACGAGTGCCTGTGACACACACCAAGTCTTGGAAAATACAGAATTTCTACCCGTCCAAAGCGGCCTTGTGTGCCGTTTGCTCAAAAAAGACCATATACAGATTTGCTAAATCTCTGTTGGACAGAGTGATTCTACGGTCAGGTTACGTATGTCCAGTTCTGTCTGTTCGTTCACAATGTTCGTCCAATATTAAAGGTACTGAACTTGTCAAATCCAGGTGCACGGAGCCCCTGGGGCTTTTTGTCATACCTCAGGCAGCTATCCGTTGGGAGAACTACCAAGTTTCATTGACTTGCACCCAAAGAGTCAAGAACTGCGATTTTTTCACGAATTAATTTGGTACTCGGACCCGGCTGGTCTTGACCTATTTTTGGATCTAAATTTAGATCAGGTAGATCACCACATCATGCACAAAAAGACACGTCACTAGCAAACTATGTCAGACGTCATCATGAGTTTGTGTAACACAAAATGGAGGCCGGAATCACTCAGTTGAATCGAACTCCGACCAAACACCACGTAATAACTAGGTTAATTTATGCACTCGCGTGAACAAGAAACTGTGGAGCTTCACAGATGTCGTCGTTGGATAGTTTTGGGTTTGTTTTACTACCATAGGAGGATTTTTGAACTGTAAATGCACTCAGCTGCAACAAAAACGCAAAACGAAGGCTGTGAGCTGCACTGTGCCTTTAATCAATTAAACATATCCACATAGTGAGACTCTGGGAGTTACTTCCCTTGTTTTAGGAAGCAAACACACACAAATGCTGCTAACAAGCGCTGTGCTTGGGGACAATGTAAAACGGATGATAGGTATCCTGAACGCTGTGTTGGCGTGAAATTCATCCCATTTGTGAAACCGGGAAAGCATCTGTACCATCTAGATCGCTGCCTTCGCTGGATAAAAGCCTGCAATCGCCCAGCTTACCAGTTGAACGTCAACACAACCAAGTCGTACACGTACATTTGCAGCAAGGTCAGATCTCGCACGACTTTGATTCAAGGCCTATTGCTAATTTTTTGATGGTTTGGTCTCAGTGTCACAAAAATATGACGATCTAATCAATCACTGATTTAAAAAACAAGTATGTTGCCCTATATCCATTGACATTCTTAGTGAAATAGATCTATTTGAAATAGTATTTCACTGCCCCGACCGGCGAACTTGTTGCCGGCTGTATTGAGCTTGTGTGTTCGTGTAGGCTTACTCAAAAAGTCAAAATCACAGTCGTCTCCGAAACAAGCAATAATCAGAGTTGGGCTGAAAACATTTCGTTTGTTCAGTTTTGTTTTGTTCTTGATAGTTTGTTTATCTCTCACACACACACACACACACACACACACACACACACACAAACACACACACACACACACACACACACACACACACACACACACACATACATACACAAACACACGCGCGCACGCACACACATTGCACGTACGCGCACATACACACACCTACTGAGATATGCCTAACATACACGCACGCTTGCAAACACACACATAATACGCAAACGCAGTTTAATTTCCTCAACTATACAAGGCGAAAGGCACACACACACCACACACAAATAAACACACACACGCAGTCCCACACACACACACACACAACCCTCTCACACACAAATAAACCCACACACGCAGTCAACCCCCCCCCACACGCACACAACCCTCACACACACAAATAAACACACACACGCAGTCCACACACACACAACCCTCTCTGACACACACACCCGCCCAACCCCAGCGTCCAACTCAACTTTCACCAACAACCATACTCTACTCTCACTATCGCTCTCTCTCTCTCTCTCACACACACACACACAAGCTCACGCAAGCACAGCCACACACACACACAGCACGCGCAAACACACACACTGACACACATCACACACAGCACGCGCATATACACACACACTGACACACATCACACACACACACCCACACACACCTTTCGCAGTTCGCTCACAGTTCTTCTCTTTTCCATCGTCGCCATCTTCGAAGCTTGCTTCGCTTTTCAGGGGAGATAACCCGTTTATCACATTCGCTGCTGACTTGTGGGTCAAGTCAGTACGCTAGTACTCAGCAGACTTTCTTGTGTGTGTGTGTGTGTGTGTGTGTGTGTGTGTGTGTGTGTCTCGACTTAACAGCTTATTGCTGGGTAACTACTGGGCGCAGCTCGTTCAAAAGTTGATATACTAACTTGATAATAGGTCCGATTGATCGTATTAAAACTTCATAATGTTACCTGGGACCTAAATGCGAAATAAACCACAAAAAAACGACTTGGCGGTGGGAGGAATTCGCGGTGCAACAGAAATCTGTTTAAAAACACTTTCGTCTTATTCCTTGTCAGTTCCTGATTCCAAAAACATATGCAAACTTGTCTCTTTATAAACTGTTCAGACATGTCTTCTCTTCAATAATTTTCAGTTTTGCTCGGTTTGTTAATCAGGAGCACCCTGCAGTAAATGTTTCATCTGTGACAATGCTCGAAATGTTGACGTAATTCCAATGCCCATATCCTTCTCTTGTTACCTCATCTAGCCAAAACCATTGAAGATAGAAAGACATTTATTGAACAAACTAGATGCACAACACCAGTCTTAACACGTTTTGGTCTTACATGTATATGAAAATATTGATGGCCAAGGAATGGTTTGAAAAAAAAGACGGTTTTTCCCTTCAAAACGGTCTAGGTCTGCCGGAAGTCGTATTTTTTCAAACCATTCATTTGAGAATCAATATTTTGATATACATACAAGAACAAAACTTGTTAAGAATGATGTGGGGCATATTTTTCGTTCAATAAATGTCTTTCTATCTTCAACGGTTTTGGCTATATGAGCTATATGCATGCATAGGATGACCGTATTGCTTTTTTTGCGTTTTCAGGGTATGCCGCTTTGCGCCTGGTTTTTAGATATAAATAAGGACCAGGACTATAAAAAAATTACTGTTTTTAGTTGTAACAAACTCACTTTGTTGGAAAAACATGTCCTTTGAATTGTGTGCCAACATTTATTTTGTAGAATTTGAGTGTGTAAATAGTAAATTGCTGAACACAATACTGTGAAACCTGCCTATAGATATGATATGTTTGGATTAAAAACACGCTCAGAAAGTTAAAACGAAGAGAGGTACAGAAAAGCGTGCTATCCTTCTCAGCGCAACTACTAAACCGCTCTTCTTGTCAATTTCACTGCCTTTGCCATGAGCGGTGGACTGACGATGCTACGAGTATACGGTCTTGCTGAAAAATTGCATTGCGTTCAGTTTCATTCTGTGAGTTCGACAGCTACTTGACTAAATGTTGTATTTTCGCCTTACGCGACTTGTTTCCTTTTTCAATCACTGTGATTTGGGGTGGGAGTGTTGCTGCCGCAATACTTGTTGTTTTATCGGTCGGGCGCCTATGCCTCTTTACGCGCTTTTCCAAGGTAAATAGGTTTTACGTATTCATGCGCGAGTTCGCGCGAGATTCGGAGATATTCTAGAACGTCACTTGATATTTTGACTCGCAGTGTAGACTGTCGGGTAGTTTTTTGGCATTGTCTCGGACTTGAGATGTATGAAAAGTTTTCTATTGCTTGTTCTCACAACGTAATGATTATGTTTAATGCACCAAAGCGTTTTATTCGGAAAACCTACTATTGAGGTAAAAATGACTGATAATGGAGTTGTCATTTCTGCTGCGGAAATGTGCGTGGTAGAACTAGAACTATTTTTGGTCTTGACCTTGAGGTGTTGTGTTTTTATCGTCTTGGGTTCATACGTAATTTTAATGTTGAATCGTTGCCTCGCCCCAGTGTGTTCTCGCATCATATGTTTGTTCAACTTAGATTTTATTCGTTGACGTATAGTTATAAGCATATATTTTGTGTTCTTCAGGAACCTGTGTGGGCAATCCCCATGCCTTGTTGTTATGCGCTGTCATCACTAGGAGAAGACGAGGTGGGTATGCACATATGCATTGTAAATATTGTGTTTGTAAGAAAGTGTGTATGACAACCTATGGCGAAATGTGCAATTGTTGTAAACGAAGAACAAATTGTGATCAGATTGAGCATTGTCATTTTATTCAACTTCATAATGATAATTTCATAAATGCAATGTTAAACAACATATGTGATAAAGTAAAGCATAAGGAAAAGGTGACAAATGCTATTATAACTGTACATCACCTTTTAGCACTTGCTTTGATGCTTTTAATCATGACTGTTCCTCTGATTTATTGCAGTCTTTTACGGCCCTGTATAAATTGAGAATAAAAGAAGTTTTACAATCATGCATCCGTCTTACGTCTTGTGAGAGAGGCAGCGACAGAGAGTGTGCTAAAACGTCGTGTCTGAAGATACGTGGTTCCGGCAAGACTATTCTGTGGATTTTGAAGATACGTGGTTCCGGCAGGTTTTCTCTGGAGATTTCATCCACAAATGTGACTTGGCAAAATGAAGTATCTCAGAAATGTTGTAAAACATCACGATTAACAAATGCTGGCTTCGAATTCTGCGTTTCCTTCTCCTGGATTATGTTCTTCACATATTGGTTTTGCTCTTGCCTTACTTTTAAAGCTCTGTCTTGCTTTTTCGATTTGTAGTGCTGTTGCAAACTTGTAAAAGGCTCTCTTCAAAAGTTTTCACAAAACGAGATACGGGTTTCTGGCAGGGAACCCTCGATATAATTATATGTGTCTGGGGATGCATGTGTGAGTGAGGCTAATAGTGAGTGGTTAGACTAGTATGCCTGTATATATGTGTCTGGGGATGCATGTGTGAGTGAGGCTAATAGTGAGAGGTTAGACTAGTATGCCTGTATATAGATATGTGTCTGGGGATGCATGTGCGAGTGAGGCTAATAGTGAGAGGTTAGACTAGTATGCCTGTATATATGTGTCTGGGGATGCATGTGTGAGTGAGGCTAATTGTGAGTGGTTAGACTAGTATGCCTGTATATATGTGTCTGGGGATGCATGTGCGAGTGAGGCTGATAGTGAGTGGTTAGACGAGTATGCCTGTATATATGTGTCTGGGGATGCATGTGTGAGTGAGGCTAATAGTGAGAGGTTAGACTAGTATGCCTGTATATATGTGTCTGGGGATGCATGTGTGAGTGAGGCTAATAGTGAGAGGTTAGACGAGTATGCCTGTATATATGTGTCTGGGGATGCATGTGCGAGTGAGGCTAATAGTGAGAGGTTAGACGAGTATGCCTGTTTATATGTGTCTGGGGATGCATGTGTGAGTGAGGCTGATAGTGAGTGGTTAGACTAGTATGCCTGTATGTATGTGTCTGGGGATGCATGTGCGAGTGAGGCTAATAGTGAGAGGTTAGACTAGTATGCCTGTATATATGTGTCTGGGGATGCATGTGCGAGTGAGGCTAATAGTGAGAGGTTAGACGAGTATGTCTGTATATATGTGTCTGGGGATGCATGTGCGAGTGAGGCTAATAGTGAGAGGTTAGACGAGTATGCCTGTATATATGTGTCTGGGGATGCATGTGTGAGTGAGGCTAATAGTGAGAGGTTAGACTAGTATGCCTGTATATATGTGTCTGGGGATGCATGTGCGAGTGAGGCTAATAGTGAGAGGTTAGACGAGTATGCCTGTATATATGTGTCTGGGGATGCATGTGCGAGTGAGGCTAATAGTGAGAGGTTAGACGAGTATGCCTGTTTATATGTGTCTGGGGATGCATGTGTGAGTGAGGCTGATAGTGAGTGGTTAGACTAGTATGCCTGTATGTATGTGTCTGGGGATGCATGTGCGAGTGAGGCTAATAGTGAGAGGTTAGACTAGTATGCCTGTATATATGTGTCTGGGGATGCATGTGTGAGTGAGGCTGATAGTGAGTGGTTAGACTAGTATGCCTGTATATATGTGTCTGGGGATGCATGTGCGAGTGAGGCTAATAGTGAGAGGTTAGACTAGTATGCCTGTATATATGTGTCTGGGGATGCATGTGCGAGTGAGGCTAATAGTGAGAGGTTAGACTAGTATGCCTGTATATATGTGTCTGGGGATGCATGTGCGAGTGAGGCTAATATAGTGAGTGGTTAGACGAGTATGCCTGTATATATGTGTCTGGGGATGCATGTGCGAGTGAGGCTAATAGTGAAAGGTTAGACTAGTATGCCTGTATATATGTGTCTGGGGATGCATGTGCGAGTGAGGCTAATAGTGAGAGGTTAGACTAGTATGCCTGTATATATGTGTCTGGGGATGCATGTGCGAGTGAGGCTAATAGTGAGAGGTTAGACTAGTATGCCTGTATATATGTGTCTGGGGATGCATGTGCGAGTGAGGCTAATAGTGAGAGGTTAGACGAGTATGCCTGTATATATGTGTCTGGTGATGCATGTGTGAGTGAGGCTGATAGTGAGTGGTTAGACTAGTATGCCTGTATATATGTGTCTGGGAATGCATGTGCGAGTGAGGCTAATAGTGAGAGGTTAGACTAGTATGCCTGTATATATGTGTCTGGGGATGCATGTGCGAGTGAGGCTAATAGTGAGTGGTTAGACGAGTATGCCTGTATATATGTGTCTGGGGATGCATGTGCGAGTGAGGCTAATAGTGAAAGGTTAGACTAGTATGCCTGTATATATGTGTCTGGGGATGCATGTGCGAGTGAGGCTAATAGTGAGAGGTTAGACTAGTATGCCTGTATATATGTGTCTGGGGATACATGTGCGAGTGAGGCTAATAGTGAGTGGTTAGACGAGTATGCCTGTATATATGTGTCTGGGGATGCATGTGCGAGTGAGGCTAATAGTGAAAGGTTAGACTAGTATGCCTGTATATATGTGTCTGGGGATGCATGTGCGAGTGAGGCTAATAGTGAGAGGTTAGACTAGTATGCCTGTATATATGTGTCTGGGGATGCATGTGCGAGTGAGGCTAATAGTGAGTGGTTAGACGAGTATGCCTGTATATATGTGTCTGGGGATGCATGTGCGAGTGAGGCTAATAGTGAAAGGTTAGACTAGTATGCCTGTATATATGTGTCTGGGGATGCATGTGTGAGTGAGGCTAATAGTGAGTGGTTCGACTAGTATGCCTGTATATATGTGTCTGGGGATGCATGTGTGAGTGAGGCTAATAGTGAGTGCTTCGACAAGTATGCCTGTATATATGTGTCTGGGGATGCATGTGTGAGTGAGGCTAATAGTGAGAGGTTCGACTAGTATGCCTGTATATATGTGTCTGGGGATGCATGTGTGAGTGAGGCTAATAGTGAGTGGTTCGACTAGTATGCCTGTATATATGTGTCTGGGGATGCATGTGTGAGGGAGGCTTAATAGTGAGTGGATCGACGAGTATGCCTGTATATATGTGTCTGGGGATGCATGTGTGAGGGAGGCTAATAGTGAGAGGTTAGACTAGTATGCCTGTATATATGTGTCTGGGGATGCATGTGTGCGAGTGAGGCTGATAGTGAGTGGTTAGACGAGTATGCCTGTATATATGTGTCTGGGGATGCATGTGTGAGGGAGGTTAATAGTGAGAGGTTAGACTAGTATGCCTGTATATATGTGTCTGGGGATGCATGTGTGCGAGTGAGGCTGATAGTGAGTGGTTAGACGAGTATGCCTGTATATATGTGTGTCTGGGGATGCATGTGTGAGTGAGGCTAATAGTGAGAGGTTCGACGAGTATGCCTGTATATATGTGTCTGGGGATGCATGTGTGAGGGAGGCTAATAGTGAGAGGTTAGACTAGTATGCCTGTATATATGTGTCTGGGGATGCATGTGTGAGTGAGGCTGATAGTGAGTGGTTAGACGAGTATGCCTGTATATATGTGTCTGGGGATGCATGTGTGAGTGAGGCTGATAGTGAGTGGTTAGACTAGTATGCCTGTATATATGTGTCTGGGGATGCATGTGCGAGTGAGGCTAATAGTGAGAGGTTAGACTAGTATGCCTGTATATATGTGTCTGGGGATGCATGTGCGAGTGAGGCTAATAGTGAGTGGTTAGACGAGTATGCCTGTATATATGTGTCTGGGGATGCATGTGCGAGTGAGGCTAATAGTGAGAGGTTAGACTAGTGTCACGTTTCAATATATCACTTAAGGTGATTATGAACCGGTTAATTACTACTAATTAACTAACCACACCACGATCCACTCTCGCAGTCATACAATTAAATAGAGTCAACAAAAGTATAAGTTTCAGACGCCTGTTTATGTATAAACTCTCCACCTCCCTCGAGCCTTCACTCAAAAATATGTTCCTTTTACGTTCTCAACACGTAAAAAACCAGTGTTCACTGACACAATGCCAGTAGTATGTAGAAAATTATAAGAACACGCTGAACCCGTGTAAATATAGTTAAATGTGAATGTTCTGTTCGAAAAGCTCTAGTTCGTGCAGGTGTCACACACCCCACGTTGTCACTACTCCAATGAAATCATAGATACGAAAAGACAACGGTGGTCAACGGGGTGCGTACGACATGGTGCACTTAGCTTTATCTCTGCTGCTGCTGCTTAGCCGGTATGCTGGTTAGTCGGTTCGCTGGTTAGCCGGTCCCCTGGTTAGCCGGTTCGCTGGTTAGCCGGTCCGCTGGTTAGCCGGTCTCCTGGTTAGCCGGTCTCCTGGTTAGCGTAGCCTCAACAGTTCCCGCCAGAGTCAGCCGTGCAGATGTTACAGGAACACGAAACGAACGAATCGGATCGAACGAATCGAATCGAAGGCTGCAAACAGAAAGCATCGGTGCACTAAACATGTCAGCTACCCCTCACCCACCACCTTAAAACATGTCATCTTTAAATATCTCATCGAGCACGTGGGCCTGCACAAAACGGACTTTTTACAACAACAAAACAGCCATTTTCCGTCCTTCTCTCCCTATCTGCAAAAACCATATACAGATTAGTATTTTAGCGTCACAGAGAGTTAATTATGCGCTAACCTGGAAAGAACAACAGAGAGTATTTCATTCCACAACACAGACTCATCAACAGCGTTAAATAATGATTTATTACCTCAAAAGCCTATGATTGTAACTCTCAATGGAAGCAAAGTCCGCCTCCTCCCTGGAACAGCCTCTGTTCGTCAACAGTGACCAAAAACCTCCAGAACCCCTTGTCGAATCCTTATGCGAAAGCCATCGCCGACGAAGGAAAGTTGACGACTTGTCCTCAGCAAAATATGTGGCAGTGTGAAGGAAATAACCGGTGGAAGCTCCCCTAGAGTGCCGAATACAATATTCGGTGAAAAACCATCATACTCTAGAAACTGTGTATTAGATCCTTCCCCTTCTGCCGCTGGGTGTCAAGTGCGCCGTACTCGTGTCTCTGTCAGACAACCTAGCCAAAATACACGTGACTGACCTTGTCACAAAACCAGTCCAGCTATACACAATTCTGCCTCCCCAAGCAGAAAAAAGACACGAGAAACTCAATCCGTGAAAATCCCGTGTGCGCTGTCAGCAAAAAACCGTCAGCCCTATGATAGCAGAAACCCGCACTGTGAAGCTCGTGCGTTTCAAAACATCCGTGTTCGTTGAGCACTGTCAGCAAACTCTGCTGTGTCCAATATCACGCACAGGCGCTTTCTATCATAACCGACCAAGAACAGGCACTCCACTGAGTGACGCTTTCCTGGTCTCTGTCACCCGATCGTGACACACCTCCCCTCTTCAAGACGAAACCTCGGTTTCGCTCACAGTCATGTTCTCCTCTACTGCCCGAGAGAGAAAGTCAGCTCCAACATTGTTGGCGCCCGGAATGACGCGTACCGTGAATTGGTACGGTTGGAGAATCAACGCCCAGCGCATAAGTCTGGCGTTTGCCAACCTTGCAACCTGAAGATATTGCAGAGGTTGATGGTCCGTCTCCAGACAGAAAGGTCGTCCGTACAGGTACGCTTCGAACTTCTGGATGCCCCAGACAATGGCGAGACACTCGCGTTCAACCGTTGCATACGCTGCCTCGGCCGAGGTCAGCTTACGGCTGGCGAAGCAAACAGGGTGCAAAAACCCCTCTGTCTCCTGAAGCAACACTGCCCCAAGTCCCTTCCCTGAAGCGTCTGTCCTCAGCACGAAGTCCTTGTTCAGGTCTGGTAGTCGGAGGATAGGCTGACTGGTGAGTCGCCTCTTCAGGGTGTTGAATGCGGAGCTGCATTCCTCAGTCCACTGGAACTGGCCGAATGGAGTGGTAAATGCAGTCTTTGGGCGATCTTCCTCGGCAACTGGGATTTGCCAGTACCCCTTGGTGAGGTCCAGTTTGGAAAAGTACTTGGCCTTGGCCAAGTGACTGAAGAGGTAGTCCACATCAGGCATGGGTTCCGCGTCAAACGCCGTAATCTTGTTCAGCTTCCGGTAGTCGACACAGAACCTGACGCGTCCATCCTTCTTCTTCACAAGCACAATTGGTGAACTGTAGGGAGAGTTCGCTGGCTCGATGACGCCCAACTTCGTCATGTCGGCGATTTCTTTCCTGACCACCTCCTTCTGGGCATGAGGCATGGGATACTGCTTCGTCCTCACTGGCTGTTTTTCCAGCAAGTCGAAGGTAAACTCCTCTAGATGCGTCTGAAGTGGTATGTCTGTAAGGACCCGTGCTGCATCCTTCAGGATCTCTTGCAGGTCCGCCTGCTGGTCGTCCCCAAGATCAGGTGAGATGTGCACGTCCGTGTGATCCTCACTAGCCTCCAGCGGACAAACTGGTACACGTCCTCCTCCCTGTTCTTCCGTTGTCTCGTCCATCACGACAGCAACTGCTTCTGTCACTTTGTCCTTTTCCCCGTAGGCAGTCCTCTCTATGTAGGCGCGCAGCAGGTTGGCGTGGTACAGGCGTGCTTTCCCGTTCATGACGATCCTGTAGTCGTTCTGGCCCACTTTCGCTGTCACCTCAAAAGGTCCTTGCCACTGCAGTTGTAGCTTGTTGTGTTTGACAGGTAGAAGTAGCAACACCCGTTCTCCAATCTTGAAGCTGCGCGGCCGTGCCTTGCGGTCGAATCCTCGCGCATAACGCTGTGCTGCTCTCCCCAGGTTCTCTTGAGCCAGTTTGCAGGTCTCTTCAATCCTGTTCCTGAGTTCTACGATGTAGGTCGCTGTCGTCTGCACCTCCTCGTCAGCTTCTTCGTCTGTCCAAGCCTGACGCAGGATAGCCATGGGACCGCGTACCTGTCTGCCGTACAACAACTCAAATGGGGAAAAGCCCAAGCTCTCCTGAGGAACCTCGCGGTATGCAAAAAGCAATGCTGGGATGTACCTGTCCCACGTGCGTGGTTTCTCCTGAGCTAGTTTCCTCAGCATGGTCTTCAAGGTGCCATTGAACCTTTCCACCAGTCCGTTGCACTGAGCATGGTAAGGAGTGGTGAAGTGCTGCTCCAGTGATAGCAGTCGTGCTGCCTCCGCCATCACTCCTCCCGTGAACTGCGTGCCTCTGTCGGTGAGTACCTCTGATGGAATTCCCAGCCGGGACCACATGGTAACCAGAGCCTCAGCTACTCGCGTGGCTTCAATCGATTTCAGAGGGATCGCCTCTGGGTATCGAGTAGCGTAGTCCACCATGGTCAAAATGTATCTGTTTCCGTCCTCAGACGCAGGCAAGATGGGCCCGATGATGTCCACTGCCACCCGACGAAAGGGTTCGTCGATGAGCGGCATCTTCTCTAAGGGGACCTTCCTCACCCTTCCTTTGGCAACCACCTTCTGGCACTTATCGCAGGACGCACAGAAACGTCGGACATCCGTGCAGATGCCTGGCCAGTAAAAGTGGCGCCAGACACGATCCGTGGTCTTCTTGGTACCAAGATGACCTCCCAGAATCGAGTCGTGTGCCGTTGCCATGACACCCTCGCGAAACTCGCGAGGCACGACAACCTGTTTGAATGCACCTTCCTTGTTGCTGAACTCACGGTAGAGCAACTTCTTGTCCCTGAGGAACCTTGACCTCCCATGCTTCCCGCTCAGCTTCACCTTCCCCGACTTCGCGTGCTCCCGAGGAGTAGCTAAGGTCGGGTCAGAATCCTGAGCCTTCGCGAGAAGCGCGGGGGTCACGTTCCCCAGGGCAGCTCGTGCAGCAGGTAGGGGTTTGAGAGGTTTGTCCTCTCGCTCCGCCTGTGCCCGCGTGAGCACTGAAATGACGTCGGGAGACCGATAAACGGGAACCTCCCTGGTGACGCCGTCCACAAACTGAACCCGGTTTCCAATGAGCAGGTCGCATGGAGGATCGTCCATGACGACGGCCACAATGGTCCCCGTGAACAACGGGGTTACGACCTTGATCACTGCCGTGTTCAAATCGTAAGCGTGAGATGCCTCGGCCATTCTCACCCTGATGCTGTCTCCTGTGTAGGCCATAGCTGGAACTAGACTCGCCCGAACCACTATGTCACAGGTCAGTTTTCGTCAGCCTGTTTCTTTCTGCGTGCGCCTTCCAAAGGAAGTTTATGGAAGGAAAACACGCCGCCTTTTCGTATTAGCTAAAGAAACAGGTACTGCCTGGACTTTACTTTCCTTCACTCTTTCCCATGCTCTCGAAGTAGCGGAGAAAGGTCAACATTGGTTTACATAATTTAATACATGGATAGTGTTAATAAAATTCTTGCAATGCAGCACACATTAATCAGGTTAGTCTATATTTTTGCTAAATATCAGTATCGTACTAAATGTATCACACACTGTTCAAGCTAGGTCATGTTACTTGCATCTCAGCACACTCTGATCACATGTCTATTGCTGCTGGATTTCAATTCTGTCACGGTAATTTAACGTGACTCCGCTGCTGCAAACGTTCTTCATAATCTTCCCTTGGAGGACATCAAAACAAAAGGAATACACATAATGTTTATGAAGTTTTGACTTAGCTCGATGTCATTGAAAAGGTACTCGAGATGACGTGCAGCACTTGACTAGTCTTGAAGACCGCGCTCCTGGTTTGAGTCATCACTCTTCTTCTCAAGACACCATCATCAAGTTAATAGCAGAAGTAGTCTGGTTACATCTCTCTCCACAATTTCGGCAACATGAGGAAGAGGAAGATGAATGAATCAATTGGACCGTGGGTTCCTGAAACAGATCAAAGGGCCATATGTGTTACCTACACAGCCTGTCTAAAAGACTTGGTTTGTTCATATTTTATTATCGTTCTCATTCTATTACTGCGTTTCGGAAAATGGGGATTTGGCAACAGCGCACATTCAAAACGTACACAACTTGACAACAACACAATGTAAATGACTGACACGATACACTCATCTCCGCCCAGATCCCGTGGAACGATTGTCGATGCAATAATCACAGTCACTTACCTTCAAAGACAGGGAAACGGCTTTTCCTCCAAGCGTTCTTCGCTCCATGGACTTGCGGAAAACGACCCTCTCGTGAAACGATTTTAGTTTACGTCAGTACACTTGGATACGTCATATGAATACGTCACTTGGCTACGTCGTGTAATGCGCGAGTAGTCTCGGTTGCCTATTCTATTCTTGACAGGTTCGCGCTTCAGAATATCGATTCATGACAGCCCCTTTCTTGAGAATGAATTTCCCAAATTTAGTCACAATATGAAGCGCGACTTAAATAATCTGCTCCATGGTTGTCACAACCCGGTATTTCTTACCTCCTTTCTTCTTCACAAAAACGATTGGAGCATTGTACGGTGAGTTTGCCGGTTCAATGACCCCGAGCTTCAACATCTCGTCGATCTCGTCTTCGACCGTTTTCACCATCGCATGAGGTACGAGTCTCGGTCGAACAAACACAGGTTTCTTCTCTGTAAGTTCGATTCTGCACTTCTCCAAGTTGGTAGTAATCGGTACATCAGTCAGATTCTTGGAGAATGCACTACAGATCGCTTTCGCCTCTTTTGTTCTTTCTCTACTCAATTCTTTACAGAAGTTCACGCTTGTGACATCTTCTGTACGAGTAGTTTCCAGCAGAGGAATCATCTTCTGAGTGTCTATTCGGAAGATATCATCGTTCATCGTATCATCTTCCTCGATGACTACGGCGATGTGTTCTTCTGCTTCTTCTTTTTTTTCGTCAATTCTGTTTCTGAGGTCGACAACGTATTCTGCTGACGTCTTCTGTTCACCTTCGACCGATTCATCAGTCCATGCACGACGCAGAACCTGCATGGGACCTCTGATGGTCTTGCCATACCGCATTTCAAAGGGTGAGAACCCCAGACTGTCTTGAGGTGCTTTCTTGGTTCTGCCTTTTGGCGCTGTTCTTTGGCATGTGTCACACGAGAGACAGTAACGTTTTATGTCTCCGACCAAACCTGGCCACCAGAACTCACACCTGATTCTATCAGTGGTTTTCTTCTGCCCGAGATGACCTGTCATCGGGTGGTCGTGCCCAAAAGAAAGAACTTTGGTTCTCATTTCTTTGGGAACAACGACTTTACTAGATTCACTCCCGGTTTTGTCGAGGGTTGTCCTGTACAAGATTTCTTTCTTGTAGACATACCTCACACCGTGGAATGATTCTCCTGAAACAGCCATTTGGCGTACTTTTGCCAGTGTTTCATCATCATTCTGAGCCTTCTTGAGATCTTGCGGGGAATATATCTTGTGTATATTTCTGTCATCATGCCTAGTTCCCGGCACAGGTTTCTCATTCCGCTCTTTTTCCTCCTTCTCTTGCTTACGTGTACTGACCGCCGCGTTGGTCTCACCTTGATACCAACTCGGGTCACGTACCGGAAACAAAGGGGTCTTCCTCTTGTTCTGGCCTACACCATACCATTTTCCTATGAGGACAGGATAAATGGGATCTTCGAGTATGACCACTTCGGTTTTGGCATCAAAATACGGACAGTCAATGTGGGCCACAGCCGTGGGACACAATTTCCGTGTTTTCTTCTCTGCGAGCGTAGTTTCTTTTTTTTTTGCCAAGTACCTTTCTTCAGGTATAAGGTCGGCCCTGACCATAATACCTGAGCACCCGGAATCGCGTAATGCTTTTACGATTCGGCCGTCTAACTTGATGAACACTTCCTCTTTGAAATCCTTCTTTTCGCACGACTTGCACAGCTTGTCAAGATGTACGGGGATTTCTTGTTCATCAAATTCATTTCGAACATGAACTGCGTGAGCGCCTTCTCCCTTATTGGGACAAAATCGTGACGTGTGTCCTTTGCCTCTGCAAAAAAAACAACAGCCTGTGGCTTTCAGTCTTTGCTTTTCATCATCGCTCACGTATTTATGTTCTTTCTGTGACGCTTTCTCTTTCGCGTCACTTCTGACGACATTCGAACTTTTTGTGTTCGAAAACGCGCTGCCGCTAGAATGGTTTTGGTGAGATTGCCGTGGCCTGATGTTCGAACGTGATTGTTCGTACTCCGTGGCAATTTCGCCCATTTCTTTCGCAGACTTCGGTTTCCGATCAAGTACGTGCAACATCACTTCGGCAGGGAAGGTGTTCTCTAATTGTTCTCTGAGAACTAGATCCTTCAGATCTGCCACATGTTCATCGCACTTGGCTAACTCGATCCATTTATCGAGGATGCGCTCAAGTTTGGTGACATGTTCTTTGTACGTGTCAGATGGGTTTCGCTTCAGCTGACGGAATTTCTTCCGATATTGATCTGCTGTCAGTTGAAATCCATCATACAACGCATTCTTCAAAGTGTTGTAGTTGCGTGCGTCTTCGAAACTGAGTTTTGCATAAATGGTTCTCGCCTTTCCTTTCAGGAAATACATCATTCTCGTAGCTTTGCGTTCGTCGTCGAGATGACAGTCGGTTGCATAATGTTCAAATTGTGCAAACCAACTCTCGATGTCGTCTTTGTCATCAAGAAAAGGGATTTTTGGGATAAAGTCGTCATCCCCACGACGCCTCGACGCGTTATTGTTGGCGTTGTCTCGGCGTGCTTCCGTTTGTATCCTCAACTGTTCTAGCTGAAACGCGCGATCGGCTTCTCGTTCACGTGCGCGTTCGAGAACTTCACGTTCACGTTCACGTTCCTCTCGTGCGCGTTCTTCACGTTCACGTTCGCGTTCACGTTCCTCTCGTGCGCGTTCTTCACGTTCACGTTCGCGTTCGTGAGCTTCTCGTTCCTCTCGTGCGCGTTCTTCAGCTACAAACTCACGCAAGTCTTTGCCTTCGAGTCCTAACTCTCGTCCTATCGCCAAAAGTTCGCGAGTCCACTCTAATCCGGATTTTTCAGGGTGGATCGGACCTGCACGTTCATTACTCGCAGCGGATACATAAGTCGTTACACGCGCGCCTAACGTCTGAGAATCATTATCGCTCGATTCTCCTTGGGTGTTGACATATGTGTCACCACCTTCAACATCTGAGACTACTGCCTCGGCCGTATTCTGGTTCTGCGGGTCAGCGTTCATTCTTGCTATATGCGCCCTAGTACTCGGGTGTTTGGATGTTTGCATATCCTTTACGTTAACTCACACACAGATATTCACTGAATCAAACTGCAAATACGTGATGCTCGGTTGAAAAACCGATTTGACTAAACTGCTTTTCACACACTATTTACTAGAGAGAGAAAACTCCCCCACTATAGAATGAAGTGTTACTTTAGTGAAGCTCACTTTGCTACTTGAATTCATGAACGTTCAACGTTACCTCAGTAAACGTTACGTGTCCCAATGACACGATTTCTCTGAACCATTCTAATATCCTTTTACAACCACGGATACCTAACACTAGAATTTATGGTTCTTCTGGTATATGTCAAACAATATACCGTTCTATCGAGTGAACTTCATTTTAATATCTCATCGGCGCTCCATCAACGTGGACCTTTCGCCTATATTAATATCAACTCGATTCTATCGCACAGTAAGTCGAAATAAGATTCTTCAATTATCTACTGCTGTATAGACAATAATCTAAATTTCCTAACCCTTACTCTTGGCGTTGTGAAGTGTGACTGTCTGCAGAATCAACTTCACTTCCACGGTCCTTCTGGACGAAGATGAGTGCTATCCCTCGTATATAACCCAATTCGCCCACCAACCTCCCACGGCGACCAACAATATTATAATTTTGTCGACTAAGGGACACAGGATGGCCTGACAGGGTGTTAGTCCACTGTCTTCTGTTATAGCCTTTTGTTTAGCACAGCCAAATAGGGGGAACTAAACTACTATAACATTAGTGCTTTACGTGAATTATTATAGTGACGTCAAAGCCTTGCGTCACTCTTCATTTGGATTATTCCCGTGTGCTGAAGCACACACGTCAGACTCTGCTATCGTTAAATGATGAACTAACTATAAACATGAATAAATACAAAAGTTGATTTATACGATGATGAACATGAACGGACGAACACACAAACGAAAAACGAATAGGGAATTTGTTTGAAGAAAATTTGTTTGGGGAAGCCAAATTGAAATTACGAGTTACAAAATCCCGGACGAAGCCCCCATATGTCACAGGTCAGTTTTCGTCAGCCTGTTTCTTTCTGCGTGCGCCTTCCAAAGGAAGTTTATGGAAGGAAAACACGCCGCCTTTTCGTATTAGCTAAAGAAACAGGTACTGCCTGGACTTTACTTTCCTTCACTCTTTCCCATGCTCTCGAAGTAGCGGAGAAAGGTCAACATTGGTTTACATAATTTAATACATGGATAGTGTTAATAAAATTCTTGCAATGCAGCACACATTAATCAGGTTAGTCTATATTTTTGCTAAATATCAGTATCGTACTAAATGTATCACACACCGTTCAAGCTAGGTCATGTTACTTGCATCTCAGCACACTCTGATCACATGTCTATTGCTGCTGGATTTCAATTCTGTCACGGTAATTTAACGTGACTCCGCTGCTGCAAACGTTCTTCATAATCTTCCCTTGGAGGACATCAAAACAAAAGGAATACACATAATGTTTATGAAGTTTTGACTTAGCTCGATGTCATTGAAAAGGTACTCGAGATGACGTGCAGCACTTGACTAGTCTTGAAGACCGCGCTCCTGGTTTGAGTCATCACTCTTCTTCTCAAGACACCATCATCAAGTTAATAGCAGAAGTAGTCTGGTTACATCTCTCTCCACAATTTCGGCAACATGAGGAAGAGGAAGATGAATGAATCAATTGGACCGTGGGTTCCTGAAACAGATCAAAGGGCCATATGTGTTACCTACACAGCCTGTCTAAAAGACTTGGTTTGTTCATGTTTTATTATCGTTCTCATTCTATTACTGTGTTTCGAAAAATGGGGATTTGGCAACAGCGCACATTCAAAACGTACACAACTTGACAACAACACAATGTAAATGACTGACACGATACACTCATCTCCGCCCAGATCCCGTGGAACGATTGTCGATGTAATAATCACAGTCACTTACCTTCAAAGACAGGGAAACGGCTTTTCCTCCAAGCGTTCTTCGCTCCATGGACTTGCGGAAAACGACCCTCTCGTGAAACGATTTTAGTTTACGTCAGTACACTTGGATACGTCATATGAATACGTCACTTGGCTACGTCGTGTAATGCGCGAGTAGTCTCGGTTGCCTATTCTATTCTTGACAGGTTCGCGCTTCAGAATATCGATTCATGACACACTATCATGTCTGCTCCTGTGTCCCGCAGACCTTCGCCCTTCACTCCGTTAACGTAGACGTTGCAGTGGGGCTGGAAATGTTTCCTGGAGCACGGAACGCAGAGTTGTGGAATGGTGCATGAGCTCGTGACGTCCCTGATCGTCCTTCCCGTCCTTGGGTCCTGAAGAACCCGAATTTCCCGATTTTCCCGGCCGTGAGCCTGAAGATTTGCCGGAGATCGCCTGGGCGTCCTCATGTACTCTGATCCAGTCGGCTGCCTCCTGAGTAGTCTTTGGCTGGTGTTCCTGCACGAAGGTCACCACCTCAGGTCGCAGGCTGGACATCAGTTGCTCCATGACAATGAGGTCGGCAAGGTCGTCGACTGTCCAGTCCTTTTCGGCCATCTCCACCCAGCGCCGCAGGTAGAGATTAAGGCGTGCCACAAACTGATGACTCAGCTCGCCGCTCAGTCTCTTGCTGTTACGCAGACGTCGTCTGTAGGCTTCCGCAGTCAGGTTGAAGCGCTGGAGTAACGCCTTCTTTAGTGCCTGATAGTTTCTCGCCTCGTCGTCCTCCAGAGCGTTGTAGAGCTGCAATGCGCGTCCTTTCAAGCAGGTGCTAAGGCGGCTAGCCCACGTGGCCTCTTCCCACTTCTGGTCCGATGCAATGCGCTCAAACCGGCGTAAAAAGTCGTCGAGCTCGTCCTTGTCATCGTCGAACGTCGGCAGTCTCGTACGGTCGGCAACAAACGTCGGCGCGCTAGCCTGAGTAAGCGTACCCTTCTCGGCCTGTAGCCTAGCTAGTTCTAGCTGGAGATCGCGATCCGCCTGTTCCTTCCGGTCTAGTCTGTCACGTTCGGCCTGTCGTTCCCTTTCTTGTCTGTCAAGTTCGTCTTTCTTTTCTTGTCTGTCTCGCTCTCTTTCTTGTCTGTCAAGTTCGTCTTTCTCTTTCTTGTCCTGTCTGTCACGTTCGTCTTTCCTTTCCTGTCTGTCTCGTTCTGCCTGTCGTTCGGCCTGTCGTTCTCTTTCTTGTCTGTCAAGTTCGTCCTTCTTGTCCTGTCGGTCACGTTCTTCTTTCCTTGTCAGTCGCTCAAATTCTTCCTTCCGTTCTGCTTCTAAGCGTTTTAGAACGCTTCGGGCTCTAACGCGTGCGTCTCGCTCAGTCGGCTGCTCGCTCCCAGGAGTCTCGAAAGTTATTCTCCTTGTAGGAGATCCCCCTGTAGCCATGGTTAGTTTTAGCAAAGCTTTATTACCAAAGTAAGCCTAACGCAGCTATAGCTAGAACCCGCGGTGATGGAAGCGATGGATACAAAAATCCAGTAACCGGAAAATGCAGAAGAAAAATCCAAACGGTGTAGAACAAAACGCGTAGCCTACTTTATGGCTGCTTTTTGCGGTGAAACAAAGTGTTTCCCACAGCCGTGGCCTACTTTATCGGCTGCTTTTTGCGGTGAAACAGAGTGTCTCCCACAGCCTTGGTTAGGACAGAAGTCCTCGGACCCTTCCCCCCCAAAATTCCAACAAAGTCAAAATATGGAGAAAAATCCAAGTAAAACAAGACAGTAGAAATATAACCTGTTACAGAATGCGAAACAACAATGTAGAGAAAACTGAGTAAAACGAATAACAAATCCGCTAACCCCGCTCAGCTCTCTGCAACGGAAAACTCTGAACGTACAACAACAAAGATTCACAAACAAAGGAAAGGGAGGTAATCACAGTTAGCGCATACAATAACTCACAAATTACAATTTACATTTCCTGCAAGATGTGAATCGCTTAAGGTGTGGTATATGATCAAAACTATACAAAAAAGGGTGGCACCAAGCAGAAAATAAGTCGAGCACTGACGAGATTATCTGCTCTTAGTTATCCTTAATTGGTGGGTCTTTATCAGTTGGAAATTAACTGAGTAAATCCCGGCTTGGCCCCCATGTGTCACGTTTCAATATATCACTTAAGGTGATTATGAACCGGTTAATTACTACTAATTAACTAACCACACCACGATCCACTCTCGCAGTCATACAATTAAATAGAGTCAACAAAAGTATAAGTTTCAGACGCCTGTTTATGTATAAACTCTCCACCTCCCTCGAGCCTTCACTCAAAAATATGTTCCTTTTACGTTCTCAACACGTAAAAAACCAGTGTTCACTGACACAATGCCAGTAGTATGTAGAAAATTATAAGAACACGCTGAACCCGTGTAAATATAGTTAAATGTGAATGTTCTGTTCGAAAAGCTCTAGTTCGTGCAGGTGTCACACACCCCACGTTGTCACTACTCCAATGAAATCATAGATACGAAAAGACAACGGTGGTCAACGGGGTGCGTACGACATGGTGCACTTAGCTTTATCTCTGCTGCTGCTGCTTAGCCGGTATGCTGGTTAGTCGGTTCGCTGGTTAGCCGGTCCCCTGGTTAGCCGGTTCGCTGGTTAGCCGGTCCGCTGGTTAGCCGGTCTCCTGGTTAGCCGGTCTCCTGGTTAGCGTAGCCTCAACAGTTCCCGCCAGAGTCAGCCGTGCAGATGTTACAGGAACACGAAACGAACGAATCGGATCGAACGAATCGAATCGAAGGCTGCAAACAGAAAGCATCGGTGCACTAAACATGTCAGCTACCCCTCACCCACCACCTTAAAACATGTCATCTTTAAATATCTCATCGAGCACGTGGGCCTGCACAAAACGGACTTTTTACAACAACAAAACAGCCATTTTCCGTCCTTCTCTCCCTATCTGCAAAAACCATATACAGATTAGTATTTTAGCGTCACAGAGAGTTAATTATGCGCTAACCTGGAAAGAACAACAGAGAGTATTTCATTCCACAACACAGACTCATCAACAGCGTTAAATAATGATTTATTACCTCAAAAGCCTATGATTGTAACTCTCAATGGAAGCAAAGTCCGCCTCCTCCCTGGAACAGCCTCTGTTCGTCAACAGTGACCAAAAACCTCCAGAACCCCTTGTCGAATCCTTATGCGAAAGCCATCGCCGACGAAGGAAAGTTGACGACTTGTCCTCAGCAAAATATGTGGCAGTGTGAAGGAAATAACCGGTGGAAGCTCCCCTAGAGTGCCGAATACAATATTCGGTGAAAAACCATCATACTCTAGAAACTGCGTATTAGATCCTTCCCCTTCTGCCGCTGGGTGTCAAGTGTCCCGTACTCGTGTCTCTGTCAGACAACCTAGCCAAAATACACGTGACTGACCTTGTCACAAAACCAGTCCAGCTATACACAATTCTGCCTCCCCAAGCAGAAAAAAGACACGAGAAACTCAATCCGTGAAAATCCCGTGTGCGCTGTCAGCAAAAAACCGTCAGCCCTATGATAGCAGAAACCCGCACTGTGAAGCTCGTGCGTTTCAAAACATCCGTGTTCGTTGAGCACTGTCAGCAAACTCTGCTGTGTCCAATATCACGCACAGGCGCTTTCTATCATAACCGACCAAGAACAGGCACTCCACTGAGTGACGCTTTCCTGGTCTCTGTCACCCGATCGTGACAACTAGTATGCCTGTATATATGTGTCTGGGGATGCATGTGCGAGTGAGGCTAATAGTGAGTGGTTAGACGAGTATGCCTGTATATATGTGTCTGGGGATGCATGTGCGAGTGAGGCTAATAGTGAAAGGTTAGACTAGTATGCCTGTATATATGTGTCTGGGGATGCATGTGCGAGTGAGGCTAATAGTGAGAGGTTAGACTAGTATGCCTGTATATATGTGTCTGGGGATGCATGTGCGAGTGAGGCTAATAGTGAGTGGTTAGACGAGTATGCCTGTATATATGTGTCTGGGGATGCATGTGCGAGTGAGGCTAATAGTGAAAGGTTAGACTAGTATGCCTGTATATATGTGTCTGGGGATGCATGTGTGAGTGAGGCTAATAGTGAGTGGTTCGACTAGTATGCCTGTATATATGTGTCTGGGGATGCATGTGTGAGTGAGGCTAATAGTGAGTGGTTCGACTAGTATGCCTGTATATATGTGTCTTGGGATGCATGTGTGAGTGAGGCTAATAGTGAGTGGTTCGACTAGTATGCCTGTATATATGTGTCTGGGGATGCATGTGTGAGTGAGGCTAATAGTGAGTGGTTCGACTAGTTTGCCTGTATATATGTGTCTGGGGATGCATGTGTGAGTGAGGCTAATAGTGAGTGGATCGACGAGTATGCCTGTATATATGTGTCTGGGGATGCATGTGTGAGGGAGGCTAATAGTGAGAGGTTAGACTAGTATGCCTGCATATATGTGTCTGGGGATGCATGTGTGCGAGTGAGGCTGATAGTGAGTGGTTAGACGAGTATGCTTGTATATATGTGTCTGGGGATGCATGTGTGAGTGAGCCTGATTGTGTGTGGTTAGACTAGTATGCCTGTATATATGTGTCTGGGGATGCATGTGCGAGTGAGGCTAATAGTGAGAGGTTAGACTAGTATGCCTGTATGTATGTGTCTGGGGATGCATGTGCGAGTGAGGCTAATAGTGAGTGGTTAGACGAGTATGCCTGTATATATGTGTCTGGGGATGCATGTGCGAGTGAGGCTAATAGTGAAAGGTTAGACTAGTATGCCTGTATATATGTGTCTGGGGATGCATGTGCGAGTGAGGCTAATAGTGAGAGGTTAGACTAGTATGCCTGTATATATGTGTCTGGGGATGCATGTGCGAGTGAGGCTAATAGTGAGTGGTTAGACGAGTATACCTGTATATATGTGTCTGGGGATGCATGTGCGAGTGAGGCTAATAGTGAAAGGTTAGACTAGTATGCCTGTATATATGTGTCTGGGGATGCATGTGCGAGTGAGGCTAATAGTGACAGGTTAGACTAGTATGCCTGTATATATGTGTCTGGGGATGCATGTGCGAGTGAGGCTAATAGTGAGAGGTTAGACTAGTATGCCTGTATATATGTGTCTGGGGATGCATGTGCGAGTGAGGCTAATAGTGAGAGGTTAGACGAGTATGCCTGTATATATGTGTCTGGGGATGCATGTGTGAGTGAGGCTGATAGTGAGTGGTTAGACTAGTATGCCTGTATATATGTGTCTGGGAATGCATGTGCGAGTGAGGCTAATAGTGAGAGGTTAGACTAGTATGCCTGTATATATGTGTCTGGGGATGCATGTGCGAGTGAGGCTAATAGTGAGTGGTTAGACGAGTATGCCTGTATATATGTGTCTGGGGATGCATGTGCGAGTGAGGCTAATAGTGAAAGGTTAGACTAGTATGCCTGTATATATGTGTCTGGGGATGCATGTGCGAGTGAGGCTAATAGTGAGAGGTTAGACTAGTATGCCTGTATACATGTGTCTGGGGATACATGTGCGAGTGAGGCTAATAGTGAGTGGTTAGACGAGTATGCCTGTATATATGTGTCTGGGGATGCATGTGCGAGTGAGGCTAATAGTGAAAGGTTAGACTAGTATGCCTGTATATATGTGTCTGGGGATGCATGTGCGAGTGAGGCTAATAGTGAGAGGTTAGACTAGTATGCCTGTATATATGTGTCTGGGGATGCATGTGCGAGTGAGGCTAATAGTGAGTGGTTAGACGAGTATGCCTGTATATATGTGTCTGGGGATGCATGTGCGAGTGAGGCTAATAGTGAAAGGTTAGACTAGTATGCCTGTATATATGTGTCTGGGGATGCATGTGTGAGTGAGGCTAATAGTGAGTGGTTCGACTAGTATGCCTGTATATATGTGTCTGGGGATGCATGTGTGAGTGAGGCTAATAGTGAGTGGTTCGACTAGTATGCCTGTATATATGTGTCTGGGGATGCATGTGTGAGTGAGGCTAATAGTGAGTGGTTCGACTAGTATGCCTGTATATATGTGTCTGGGGATGCATGTGTGAGTGAGGCTAATAGTGAGTGGTTCGACTAGTATGCCTGTATATATGTGTCTGGGGATGCATGTGTGAGGGAGGCTAATAGTGAGTGGATCGACGAGTATGCCTGTATATATGTGTCTGGGGATGCATGTGTGAGGGAGGCTAATAGTGAGAGGTTAGACTAGTATGCCTGTATATATGTGTCTGGGGATGCATGTGTGCGAGTGAGGCTGATAGTGAGTGGTTAGACGAGTATGCCTGTATATATGTGTCTGGGGATGCATGTGTGAGGGAGGTTAATAGTGAGAGGTTAGACTAGTACGCCTGTATATATGTGTCTGGGGATGCATGTGTGCGAGTGAGGCTGATAGTGAGTGGTTAGACGAGTATGCCTGTATATATGTGTGTCTGGGGATGCATGTGTGAGTGAGGCTAATAGTGAGAGGTTCGACGAGTATGCCTGTATATATGTGTCTGGGGATGCATGTGTGAGGGAGGCTAATAGTGAGAGGTTAGACTAGTATGCCTGTATATATGTGTCTGGGATGCATGTGTGAGTGAGGCTGATAGTGAGTGGTTAGACGAGTATGCCTGTATATATGTGTCTGGGGATGCATGTGTGAGTGAGGCTGATAGTGAGTGGTTAGATGAGTATGCCTGTATATATGTGTCTGGGGATGCATGTGCGAGTGAGGCTAATAGTGAGAGGTTAGACTAGTATGCCTGTATATATGTGTCTGGGGATGCATGTGCGAGTGAGGCTAATAGTGAGTGGTTAGACGAGTATGCCTGTATATATGTGTCTGGGGATGCATGTGCGAGTGAGGCTAATAGTGAGAGGTTAGACTAGTATGCCTGTATATATGTGTCTGGGGATGCATGTGCGAGTGAGGCTAATAGTGAGTGGTTAGACGAGTATGCCTGTATATATGTGTCTGGGGATGCATGTGCGAGTGAGGCTAATAGTGAAAGGTTAGACTAGTATGCCTGTATATATGTGTCTGGGGATGCATGTGCGAGTGAGGCTAATAGTGAGAGGTTAGACTAGTATGCCTGTATATATGTGTCTGGGGATGCATGTGCGAGTGAGGCTAATAGTGAGTGGTTAGACGAGTATGCCTGTATATATGTGTCTGGGGATGCATGTGCGAGTGAGGCTAATAGTGAAAGGTTAGACTAGTATGCCTGTATATATGTGTCTGGGGATGCATGTGTGAGTGAGGCTAATAGTGAGTGGTTCGACTAGTATGCCTGTATATATGTGTCTGGGGATGCATGTGTGAGTGAGGCTAATAGTGAGTGGTTCGACTAGTATGCCTGTATATATGTGTCTGGGGATGCATGTGTGAGTGAGGCTAATAGTGAGTGGTTCGACTAGTATGCCTGTATATATGTGTCTGGGGATGCATGTGTGAGTGAGGCTAATAGTGAGTGGTTCGACTAGTATGCCTGTATATATGTGTCTGGGGATGCATGTGTGAGTGAGGCTAATAGTGAGTGGATCGACGAGTATGCCTGTATATATGTGTCTGGGGATGCATGTGTGAGGGAGGCTAATAGTGAGAGGTTAGACTAGTATGCCTGTATATATGTGTCTGGGGATGCATGTGTGCGAGTGAGGCTGATAGTGAGTGGTTAGACGAGTATGCCTGTATATATGTGTCTGGGGATGCATGTGTGAGTGAGGCTAATAGTGAGTGGTTCGACGAGTATGCCTGTATATATGTGTCTGGGGATGCATGTGTGAGGGAGGCTAATAGTGAGAGGTTAGACTAGTATGCCTGTATATATGTGTCTGGGGATGCATGTGTGCGAGTGAGGCTGATAGTGAGTGGTTAGACGAGTATGCTTGTATATATGTGTCTGGGGATGCATGTGTGAGTGAGCCTGATTGTGTGTGGTTAGACTAGTATGCCTGTATATATGTGTCTGGGGATGCATGTGCGAGTGAGGCTAATAGTGAGAGGTTAGACTAGTATGCCTGTATGTATGTGTCTGGGGATGCATGTGCCAGTGAGGCTAATAGTGAGTGGTTAGACTAGTATGCCTGTATATATGTGTCTGGGGATGCATGTGTGAGTGAGGCTAATAGTGAGTGGTTCGACTAGTATGCCTGTATATATGTGTCTGGGGATGCATGTGTGAGGGAGGCTAATAGTGAGTGGATCGACGAGTATGCCTGTATATATGTGTCTGGGGATGCATGTGTGAGGGAGGCTAATAGTGAGAGGTTAGACTAGTATGCCTGTATATATGTGTCTGGGGATGCATGTGTGCGAGTGAGGCTGATAGTGAGTGGTTAGACGAGTATGCCTGTATATATGTGTCTGGGGATGCATGTGTGAGGGAGGTTAATAGTGAGAGGTTAGACTAGTATGCCTGTATATATGTGTCTGGGGATGCATGTGTGCGAGTGAGGCTGATAGTGAGTGGTTAGACGAGTATGCCTGTATATATGTGTGTCTGGGGATGCATGTGTGAGTGAGGCTAATAGTGAGAGGTTCGACGAGTATGCCTGTATTAATGTGTCTGGGGATGCATGTGTGAGGGAGGCTAATAGTGAGAGGTTAGACTAGTATGCCTGTATATATGTGTCTGGGGATGCATGTGTGAGTGAGGCTGATAGTGAGTGGTTAGACGAGTATGCCTGTATATATGTGTCTGGGGATGCATGTGTGAGTGAGGCTGATAGTGAGTGGTTAGACTAGTATGCCTGTATATATGTGTCTGGGGATGCATGTGCGAGTGAGGCTAATAGTGAGAGGTTAGACTAGTATGCCTGTATATATGTGTCTGGGGATGCATGTGCGAGTGAGGCTAATAGTGAGTGGTTAGACGAGTATGCCTGTATATATGTGTCTGGGGATGCATGTGCGAGTGAGGCTAATAGTGAGAGGTTAGACTAGTATGCCTGTATATATGTGTCTGGGGATGCATGTGCGAGTGAGGCTAATAGTGAGTGGTTAGACGAGTATGCCTGTATATATGTGTCTGGGGATGCATGTGCGAGTGAGGCTAATAGTGAAAGGTTAGACTAGTATGCCTGTATATATGTGTCTGGGGATGCATGTGCGAGTGAGGCTAATAGTGAGAGGTTAGACTAGTATGCCTGTATATATGTGTCTGGGGATGCATGTGCGAGTGAGGCTAATAGTGAGTGGTTAGACGAGTATGCCTGTATATATGTGTCTGGGGATGCATGTGCGAGTGAGGCTAATAGTGAAAGGTTAGACTAGTATGCCTGTATATATGTGTCTGGGGATGCATGTGTGAGTGAGGCTAATAGTGAGTGGTTCGACTAGTATGCCTGTATATATGTGTCTGGGGATGCATGTGTGAGTGAGGCTAATAGTGAGTGGTTCGACTAGTATGCCTGTATATATGTGTCTTGGGATGCATGTGTGAGTGAGGCTAATAGTGAGTGGTTCGACTAGTATGCCTGTATATATGTGTCTGGGGATGCATGTGTGAGTGAGGCTAATAGTGAGTGGTTCGACTAGTTTGCCTGTATATATGTGTCTGGGGATGCATGTGTGAGTGAGGCTAATAGTGAGTGGATCGACGAGTATGCCTGTATATATGTGTCTGGGGATGCATGTGTGAGGGAGGCTAATAGTGAGAGGTTAGACTAGTATGCCTGCATATATGTGTCTGGGGATGCATGTGTGCGAGTGAGGCTGATAGTGAGTGGTTAGACGAGTATGCTTGTATATATGTGTCTGGGGATGCATGTGTGAGTGAGCCTGATTGTGTGTGGTTAGACTAGTATGCCTGTATATATGTGTCTGGGGATGCATGTGCGAGTGAGGCTAATAGTGAGAGGTTAGACTAGTATGCCTGTATGTATGTGTCTGGGGATGCATGTGCGAGTGAGGCTAATAGTGAGTGGTTAGACGAGTATGCCTGTATATATGTGTCTGGGGATGCATGTGCGAGTGAGGCTAATAGTGAAAGGTTAGACTAGTATGCCTGTATATATGTGTCTGGGGATGCATGTGCGAGTGAGGCTAATAGTGAGAGGTTAGACTAGTATGCCTGTATATATGTGTCTGGGGATGCATGTGCGAGTGAGGCTAATAGTGAGTGGTTAGACGAGTATACCTGTATATATGTGTCTGGGGATGCATGTGCGAGTGAGGCTAATAGTGAAAGGTTAGACTAGTATGCCTGTATATATGTGTCTGGGGATGCATGTGCGAGTGAGGCTAATAGTGACAGGTTAGACTAGTATGCCTGTATATATGTGTCTGGGGATGCATGTGCGAGTGAGGCTAATAGTGAGAGGTTAGACTAGTATGCCTGTATATATGTGTCTGGGGATGCATGTGCGAGTGAGGCTAATAGTGAGAGGTTAGACGAGTATGCCTGTATATATGTGTCTGGGGATGCATGTGTGAGTGAGGCTGATAGTCAGTGGTTAGACTAGTATGCCTGTATATATGTGTCTGGGAATGCATGTGCAAGTGAGGCTAATAGTGAGAGGTTAGACTAGTATGCCTGTATATATGTGTCTGGGGATGCATGTGCGAGTGAGGCTAATAGTGAGTGGTTAGACGAGTATGCCTGTATATATGTGTCTGGGGATGCATGTGCGAGTGAGGCTAATAGTGAAAGGTTAGACTAGTATGCCTGTATATATGTGTCTGGGGATGCATGTGCGAGTGAGGCTAATAGTGAGAGGTTAGACTAGTATGCCTGTATACATGTGTCTGGGGATACATGTGCGAGTGAGGCTAATAGTGAGCGGTTAGACGAGTATGCCTGTATATATGTGTCTGGGGATGCATGTGCGAGTGAGGCTAATAGTGAAAGGTTAGACTAGTATGCCTGTATATATGTGTCTGGGGATGCATGTGCGAGTGAGGCTAATAGTGAGAGGTTAGACTAGTATGCCTGTATATATGTGTCTGGGGATGCATGTGCGAGTGAGGCTAATAGTGAGTGGTTAGACGAGTATGCCTGTATATATGTGTCTGGGGATGCATGTGCGAGTGAGGCTAATAGTGAGTGGTTCGACTAGTATGCCTGTATATATGTGTCTGGGGATGCATGTGTGAGTGAGGCTAATAGTGAGTGGTTCGACTAGTATGCCTGTATATATGTGTCTGGGGATGCATGTGTGAGTGAGGCTAATAGTGAGTGGTTCGACTAGTATGCCTGTATATATGTGTCTGGGGATGCATGTGTGAGGGAGGCTAATAGTGAGTGGATCGACGAGTATGCCTGTATATATGTGTCTGGGGATGCATGTGTGAGGGAGGCTAATAGTGAGAGGTTAGACTAGTATGCCTGTATATATGTGTCTGGGGATGCATGTGTGCGAGTGAGGCTGATAGTGAGTGGTTAGACGAGTATGCCTGTATATATGTGTCTGGGGATGCATGTGTGAGGGAGGTTAATAGTGAGAGGTTAGACTAGTATGCCTGTATATATGTGTCGGGGGATGCATGTGTGCGAGTGAGGCTGATAGTGAGTGGTTAGACGAGTATGCCTGTATATATGTGTGTCTGGGGATGCATGTGTGAGTGAGGCTAATAGTGAGAGGTTCGACGAGTATGCCTGTATATATGTGTCTGGGGATGCATGTGTGAGGGAGGCTAATAGTGAGAGGTTAGACTAGTATGCCTGTATATATGTGTCTGGGATGCATGTGTGAGTGAGGCTGATAGTGAGTGGTTAGACGAGTATGCCTGTATATATGTGTCTGGGGATGCATGTGTGAGTGAGGCTGATAGTGAGTGGTTAGATGAGTATGCCTGTATATATGTGTCTGGGGATGCATGTGCGAGTGAGGCTAATAGTGAGAGGTTAGACTAGTATGCCTGTATATATGTGTCTGGGGATGCATGTGCGAGTGAGGCTAATAGTGAGTGGTTAGACGAGTATGCCTGTATATATGTGTCTGGGGATGCATGTGCGAGTGAGGCTAATAGTGAGAGGTTAGACTAGTATGCCTGTATATATGTGTCTGGGGATGCATGTGCGAGTGAGGCTAATAGTGAGTGGTTAGACGAGTATGCCTGTATATATGTGTCTGGGGATGCATGTGCGAGTGAGGCTAATAGTGAAAGGTTAGACTAGTATGCCTGTATATATGTGTCTGGGGATGCATGTGCGAGTGAGGCTAATAGTGAGAGGTTAGACTAGTATGCCTGTATATATGTGTCTGGGGATGCATGTGCGAGTGAGGCTAATAGTGAGTGGTTAGACTAGTATGCCTGTATATATGTGTCTGGGGATGCATGTGTGAGTGAGGCTAATAGTGAAAGGTTAGACTAGTATGCCTGTATATATGTGTCTGTGGATGCATGTGTGAGTGAGGCTAATAGTGAGTGGTTAGACTAGTATGCCTGTATATATGTGTCTGGGGATGCATGTGTGAGTGAGGGTAATAGTGAGAGGTTAGACTAGTATGCCTGTATATATGTGTCTGGGGATGCATGTGTGAGTGAGGCTGATAGTGAGTGGTTCGACTAGTATGCCTGTATATATGTGTCTGGGGATGCATGTGTGAGTGAGGCTAATAGTGAGTGGTTCGACTAGTATGCCTGTATATATGTGTCTGGGGATGCATGTGTGAGTGAGGCTAATAGTGAGTGGATCGACGAGTATGCCTGTATATATGTGTCTGGGGATGCATGTGTGAGGGAGGCTAATAGTGAGAGGTTAGACTAGTATGCCTGTATATATGTGTCTGGGGATGCATGTGTGCGAGTGAGGCTGATAGTGAGTGGTTAGACAAGTATGCCTGTATATATGTGTCTGGGGATGCATGTGTGAGTGAGGCTAATAGTGAGTGGTTCGACGAGTATGCCTGTATATATGTGTCTGGGGATGCATGTGTGAGGGAGGCTAATAGTGAGAGGTTAGACTAGTATGCCTGTATATATGTGTCTGGGGATGCATGTGTGCGAGTGAGGCTGATAGTGAGTGGTTAGACGAGTATGCTTGTATATATGTGTCTGGGGATGCATGTGTGAGTGAGCCTGATTGTGTGTGGTTAGACTAGTATGCCTGTATATATGTGTCTGGGAATGCATGTGCGAGTGAGGCTAATAGTGAGAGGTTAGACTAGTATGCCTGTATGTATGTGTCTGGGGATGCATGTGCGAGTGAGGCTAATAGTGAGTGGTTAGACTAGTATGCCTGTATATATGTGTCTGGGGATGCATGTGTGAGTGAGGCTAATAGTGAGTGGTTCGACTAGTATGCCTGTATATATGTGTCTGGGGATGCATGTGTGAGGGAGGCTAATAGTGAGTGGATCGACGAGTATGCCTGTATATATGTGTCTGGGGATGCATGTGTGAGGGAGGCTAATAGTGAGAGGTTAGACTAGTATGCCTGTATATATGTGTCTGGGGATGCATGTGTGCGAGTGAGGCTGATAGTGAGTGGTTAGACGAGTATGCCTGTATATATGTGTCTGGGGATGCATGTGTGAGGGAGGTTAATAGTGAGAGGTTAGACTAGTATGCCTGTATATATGTGTCTGGGGATGCATGTGTGCGAGTGAGGCTGATAGTGAGTGGTTAGACGAGTATGCCTGTATATATGTGTGTCTGGGGATGCATGTGTGAGTGAGGCTAATAGTGAGAGGTTCGACGAGTATGCCTGTATATATGTGTCTGGGGATGCATATGTGAGGGAGGCTAATAGTGAGAGGTTAGACTAGTATGCCTGTATATATGTGTCTGGGGATGCATGTGTGAGTGAGGCTGATAGTGAGTGGTTAGACGAGTATGCCTGTATATATGTGTCTGGGGATGCATGTGTGAGTGAGGCTGATAGTGAGTGGTTAGACTAGTATGCCTGTATATATGTGTCTGGGGATGCATGTGCGAGTGAGGCTAATAGTGAGAGGTTAGACTAGTATGCCTGTATATATGTGTCTGGGGATGCATGTGCGAGTGAGGCTAATAGTGAGTGGTTAGACGAGTATGCCTGTATATATGTGTCTGGGGATGCATGTGCGAGTGAGGCTAATAGTGAGAGGTTAGACTAGTATGCCTGTATATATGTGTCTGGGGATGCATGTGCGAGTGAGGCTAATAGTGAGTGGTTAGACGAGTATGCCTGTATATATGTGTCTGGGGATGCATGTGCGAGTGAGGCTAATAGTGAAAGGTTAGACTAGTATGCCTGTATATATGTGTCTGGGGATGCATGTGCGAGTGAGGCTAATAGTGAGAGGTTAGACTAGTTTGCCTGTATATATGTGTCTGGGGATGCATGTGTGAGGGAGGCTAATAGTGAGAGGTTAGACTAGTATGCCTGTATATATGTGTCTGGGGATGCATGTGTGCGAATGAGGCTGATAGTGAGTGGTTAGACGAGTATGCTTGTATATATGTGTCTGGGGATGCATGTGTGAGTGAGCCTGATTGTGTGTGGTTAGACTAGTATGCCTGTATATATGTGTCTGGGGATGCATGTGCGAGTGAGGCTAATAGTGAGAGGTTAGACTAGTATGCCTGTATGTATGTGTCTGGGGATGCATGTGCGAGTGAGGCTAATAGTGAGTGGTTAGACGAGTATGCCTGTATATATGTGTCTGGGGATGCATGTGTGAGTGAGGCTAATAGTGAAAGGTTAGACTAGTATGCCTGTATATATGTGTCTGGGGATGCATGTGCGAGTGAGGCTAATAGTGAGAGGTTAGACTAGTATGCCTGTATATATGTGTCTGGGGATGCATGTGCGAGTGAGGCTAATAGTGAGTGGTTAGACGAGTATGCCTGTATATATGTGTCTGGGGATGCATGTGCGAGTGAGGCTAATAGTGAAAGGTTAGACTAGTATGCCTGTATATATGTGTCTGGGGATGCATGTGCGAGTGAGGCTAATAGTGAGAGGTTCGACGAGTATGCCTGTATATATGTGTCTGGGGATGCATGTGCGAGTGAGGCTAATAGTGAGAGGTTAGACTAGTATGCCTGTATATATGTGTCTGGGGATGCATGTGCGAGTGAGGCTAATAGTGAGAGGTTAGACGAGTATGCCTGTATATATGTGTCTGGGGATGCATGTGTGAGTGAGGCTGATAGTGAGTGGTTAGACTAGTATGCCTGTATATATGTGTCTGGGAATGCATGTGCGAGTGAGGCTAATAGTGAGAGGTTAGACTAGTATGCCTGTATATATGTGTCTGGGGATGCATGTGCGAGTGAGGCTAATAGTGAGTGGTTAGACGAGTATGCACAAGTCATGTCGGTGCCACATAATGCTGACACACATGTTCCTGTGCATAGTTTATGGATAACGTGTAGTTGGGAAGTTAAGAGTAGAAATAATTAGTATTTAGTGTAGGAGGAGGGTTGGGGTTGGGTAGGGAGGGGGTGGGTATGGTTTACTTTGAGCAGGTCGGTTTCAGTTTTATTAAACAATTTCAGAGAATTGTGTATCTTATATTTGAGTCTTTCGTGTTTTAGACATTGATGCATTTAATAGTTTTAACGAGTTGCCTTTTGTTTTATCATTCTGGTGTTTATCTAGATGTGCTGTGTATCTTATAAGAAGTTCTTAAAAGTTCGAAGTTATTTTAGCATATAGGTTTTTTTTATGGTCTTAACAGTTAAACATGTATTACGTTATCATTAAGATTCATGCTTTGTTAGCACTAAGCAGTTGTTTTAATCAGTCTGGTTTTCTCTTGTTTTCATCTTATGAACATTCTAAATGTTAGACTAACTTATTGTCTTGTACAGAATAACAACTGTGTGAATGGTGCTATACTGAATGAAAGAGTGTGACATGAAGTTCTTGTACATCATTGTAAAGAGTGTGAATGACGTTTTAGTTTAGATGTCAAGCGCTTAGAGCAAGCCTTTTTAACGAAAGTTTTTGATTTAGCGCTATATAAATGTTCTTCTTATTATTATTATATATGTGTCTGGGGATGCATGTGCGAGTGAGGCTAATAGTGAAAGGTTAGACTAGTATGCCTGTATATATGTGTCTGGGGATGCATGTGCGAGTGAGGCTAATAGTGAGAGGTTAGACTAGTATGCCTGTATATATGTGTCTGGGGATACATGTGCGAGTGAGGCTAATAGTGAGTGGTTAGACGAGTATGCCTGTATATATGTGTCTGGGGATGCATGTGCGAGTGAGGCTAATAGTGAAAGGTTAGACTAGTATGCCTGTATATATGTGTCTGGGGATGCATGTGCGAGTGAGGCTAATAGTGAGAGGTTAGACTAGTATGCCTGTATATATGTGTCTGGGGATGCATGTGCGAATGAGGCTAATAGTGAGTGGTTAGACGAGTATGCCTGTATATATGTGTCTGGGGATGCATGTGCGAGTGAGGCTAATAGTGAAAGGTTAGACTAGTATGCCTGTATATATGTGTCTGGGGATGCATGTGTGAGTGAGGCTAATAGTGAGTGGTTCGACTAGTATGCCTGTATATATGTGTCTGGGGATGCATGTGTGAGTGAGGCTAATAGTGAGTGGTTCGACTAGTATGCCTGTATATATGTGTCTGGGGATGCATGTGTGAGTGAGGCTAATAGTGAGTGGTTCGACTAGTATGCCTGTATATATGTGTCTGGGGATGCATGTGTGAGTGAGGCTAATAGTGAGGGGTTCGACTAGTATGCCTGTATATATGTGTCTGGGGATGCATGTGTGAGGGAGGCTAATAGTGAGTGGATCGACGAGTATGCCTGTATATATGTGTCTGGGGATGCATGTGTGAGGGAGGCTAATAGTGAGAGGTTAGACTAGTATGCCTGTATATATGTGTCTGGGGATGCATGTGTGCGAGTGAGGCTGATAGTGAGTGGTTAGACGAGTATACCTGTATATATGTGTCTGGGGATGCATGTGTGAGGGAGGTTAATAGTGAGAGGTTAGACTAGTATGCCTGTATATATGTGTCTGGGGATGCATGTGTGCGAGTGAGGCTGATAGTGAGTGGTTAGACGAGTATGCCTGTATATATGTGTGTCTGGGGATGCATGTGTGAGTGAGGCTAATAGTGAGAGGTTCGACGAGTATGCCTGTATATATGTGTCTGGGGATGCATGTGTGAGGGAGGCTAATAGTGAGAGGTTAGACTAGTATGCCTGTATATATGTGTCTGGGGATGCATGTGTGCGAGTGAGGCTGATAGTGAGTGGTTAGACAAGTATGCCTGTATATATGTGTCTGGGGATGCATGTGTGAGTGAGGCTGATAGTGAGTGGTTAGACTAGTATGCCTGTATATATGTGTCTGGGGATGCATGTGCGAGTGAGGCTAATAGTGAGAGGTTAGACTAGTATGCCTGTATATATGTGTCTGGGGATGCATGTGCGAGTGAGGCTAATAGTGAGTGGTTAGACGAGTATGCCTGTATATATGTGTCTGGGGATGCATGTGCGAGTGAGGCTAATAGTGAGAGGTTAGACTAGTATGCCTGTATATATGTGTCTGGGGATGCATGTGCGAATGAGGCTAATAGTGAGAGGTTAGACTAGTATGCCTGTATATATGTGTCTGGGGATGCATGTGCGAGTGAGGCTAATAGTGAGTGGATCGACGAGTATGCCTGTATATATGTGTCTGGGGATGCATGTGTGAGGGAGGCTAATAGTGAGAGGTTAGACTAGTATGCCTGTATATATGTGTCTGGGGATGCATGTGTGCGAGTGAGGCTGATAGTGAGTGGTTAGACGAGTATGCCTGTATATATATGTGTCTGGGGATGCATGTGTGAGGGAGGTTAATAGTGAGAGGTTAGACTAGTATGCCTGTATATATGTGTCTGGGGATGCATGTGTGCGAGTGAGGCTGATAGTGAGTGGTTAGACGAGTATGCCTGTATATATGTGTCTGGGGATGCATGTTTGAATGAGGCTAATAGTGAGTGGTTCGACGAGTATGCCTGTATATATGTGTCTGGGGACGCATGTGTGAGGGAGGCTAATAGTGAGAGGTTAGACTAGTATGCCTGTATATATGTGTCTGGGGATGCATGTGTGCGAGTGAGGCTTATAGTGAGTGGTTAGACGAGTATGCCTGTATATATGTGTCTGGGGATGCATGTGTGAGTGAGGCTAATAGTGAGAGGTTAGACTAGTATGCCTGTATATATGTGTCTGGGGATGCATGTGTGAGTGAGGCTAATAGTGAGAGGTTAGACTAGTATGCCTGTATATATGTGACTGGGGATGCATGTGTGAGTGAGGCTAATAGTGAGTGGTTCGACTAGTATGCCTGTATATATGTGTCTGGGGATGCATGTGTGAGTGAGGCTGATAGTGAGTGGTTCGACTAGTATGCCTGTATATATGTGTCTGGGGATGCATGTGTGAGGGAGGCTAATAGTGAAAGGTTAGACTAGTATGCCTGTATATATGTGTCTGGGGATGCATGTGTTAGTGAGGCTAATAGTGAAAGGTTAGACTAGTATGCCTGTATATATGTGTCTGGGGATGCATGTGCGAGTGAGGCTGATAGTGAGTGGTTAGACGAGTATGCCTGTATATATGTGTCTGGGGATGCATGTGTGAGTGAGGCTAATAGTGAAAGGTTAGACTAGTATGCCTGTATATATGTGTCTGGGGATGCATGTGTGAGTGAGGCTAATACCGTAAAATCCCTAGCATAAGCCCACCCCCCCTGTGCACAGATTTAGGGCAAAATTGGGGGGTGGGCGTTTGCTAGGGATAGACCCCTTTGCACAAAGTAAGTTTTGTGCTCAACCGTGTAATTGAGTGAATACAAACCCCGAAAGCATGTAAGTTAGGTCGTGTGAGTAGAAGTGAAGGAAAAAAGAAAGAAAAAGGACTTTGAGGCAAAGAAGGCCAACCATGAGAGAGAGAGAGAGAGAGAGAGAGAGAGAGAGAGAGAGAGAGAGAGAGAGAGAGAGAGAGAGAGAGAGGGAGAGAGAGAGAGAAGGACTGGCTCTTCTGAAAACAACCCGAGCATAGTCATTCATATAAATTTATAAAGTAAAAAGAAAATCGCCAGACCTTTGCAAGGACAAACAATAACAACACAACTCCGGGAAAAAGAAACTTGATGAAATGTCGAAATGTCAACACCAATGAAGCCCTTTCTTTCTGTACAGGGAAGAAATTACACGATCGTCTTTGGAAATGAAACGTTAACTGAACTTGGATTTTGTCTTCAAAAGGCCCAATCTTTCTGAGAAAGAAAAACCCACAAACTTAGGAAAAACAAGTCGCGTAAGGCGAAAATACAATATTTAGTCAAGTAGCTGTCGAACTCACAGAATGAAACTGAACGCAACGCAACGCAGCAAGACCGTATACTCGTAGCATCGTCACTCCACCGCCCGTGGCAAAGGCAGTGCCCGTGGTTGGTTGGTTGGTTTTTGGAGTTTAATGTCTCTTCAGCAGATGACAGTGCCCGTGGAATTGACAAGAAGAGCGGGGTATTCGTTGCGCTAAGAAGGATAGCACGCTTTTCTGTACCTCTCTTCGTTTTAACTTTCTGAGCGTGTTTTTAATCCAAACATATCATATCTATATATTTTTGGAATCAGGAACCGACAAGGAATAAGATGAAAGTGTTTTTAAATTGATTTCGAAAAAAGAATTTTGATAATAATTTTTATATATTTAATTTTTAGAGCTTGTTTTTAATCCGAATATAACATATTTATATGTTTTTGGAATCAGCAAATGATGGAGAATAAGATAAACGTAAATTTGGATCGTTTTATAAATTTTTATTATTTTTTTTACAATTTTCCGATTTTTAATGACCAAAGTCATTAATTAATTTTTAAGCCACCAAGCTGAAATGCAATACCAAACCCCGGGCTTCGTCGAAGATTACTTGACCAAATTTTGAACCAATTTGGTTGAAAAATGAGGGCGTGACAGTGCCGCCTCAACTTTCACGAAAAGCCGGATATGACGTCATCAAAGACATTTATCAAAAAAATGAAAAAAACGTTCGGGGATTTCATACCCAGGAACTCTCATGTCAAATTTCATAAAGATCGGTCCAGTAGTTTAGTCTGAATCGCTCTACACACACACACACACACACAGACACACAGACACACACACGCACATACACCACGACCCTCGTTTCGATTCCCCTCGATGTTAAAATATTTAGTCAAAACTTGACTAAATATAAAAAGGAAAGAAACACGAAAAGGTAAAGAAGGGGAAAAAGATGACTTTTAGAACAGTCTGCACAAATCCTAGTGAAAGTGAGCCTATAGTCTCTTTGAAAAAAGCAGGGTGGGCGTTTGCTAGGTAGTTACCCCTGTGCACAACTTTTGGCCCAAAGTGGGGGGTGGGCGTTTGCTAGATGGTGGGCTTATGCTAGGGATTTTACGGTAGTGAGAGGTTAGACTAGTATGCCTGTATATATGTGTCTGGGGATGCATGTGCGAGTACCGGCACGGTTGGCCTAGTGGTAAGGCGTCCGCCCCGTGATCGGGAGGTCGTGGGTTCTAACCCCGGCCGGGTCATACCTAAGACTTTAAAATTGGCAATCTAGTGGCTGCTCCGCCTGGCGTCTGGCATTATGGGGTTAGTGCTAGGACTGGTTGGTCCGGTGTCAGAATAATGTGACTGGGTGAGACATGAAGCCTGTGCTGCGACTTCTGTCTTGTGTGTGGCGCACGTAAGATGTCAAAGCAGCACCGCCCTGATGTGGCCCATCGTGGTCGGCTGGGCGTTAAGCAAACAAACAAACAAACAAAAGCATGTGCGAGTGAGGCTGATAGTGAGTGATTAGACTAGTATGCCTGTATATATGTGTCTGGGGATGCATGTGTGAGTGAGGCTGATAGTGAGTGGTTAGACTAGTATGCCTGTATATATGTGTCTGGGGATGCATGTGAGCGAGTGGGTGTGTGACTCGGGGTGCGGGTCGGTGGATCGGAGGTAAATGAGGCTTTATGTGTGGTTTAAATATGGAAATAAATTATACTTTTTTTTAAAACCGAGTACGATAATGATGTTATAAAATCAAAATAAGTTGGTAAGGGAAGTGTATGGTTGTATAGGTTGTATTCTATTTTCAGATGTCACAAAAACATATTTGATGTAAATTAAGCTATCATTAACCTGATGGTGATACGTGTATATATGTCTCACCAACAAATACTCCGACAATACATGTATACATATTCCCCCAAAATGTGCGAATACAACAAGAACAACAAATGCTTGCACACGACTCGCCTTCGTTACCCCCGCCCCTCTATGAACCACCTTACTCCTTAGAAGACGGCCTCCCTTTTAAGACCCCAAACCGCTGATAAGACATTTTCAAGACCCTGTTTTCTAATGACCCAACCCCCCCCCCCCCCAAAAAAAAAAAAAACCAAGAAGGGCAAAGCCCATACGACTCACATGCTTGACCTTGACATGACCTTGACCTTTAGGGTCAAGGTCAAATAACTAAACCTAGCAATGACATCATATACTAAGAACTGCTTTACACATTTTTCCTACCAAAATACATGTGACCTTGACCCAAGGTCAAGGTCATGCAACACAAAGCTGTTAATTCAAGACATAGGAAGTACAATGGTGCTTATTGGCTCTTTCTACCATGAGATATGGTCACTTTTAGTGGTTCACTACCTTATTTTGGTCACATTTCATAAGGGTCAAAGTGACCTTGACCTTGATCATATGTGACCAAATGTGTCTCATGATAAAAGCATAACATGTGCCCCACATAATTTTTAAGTTTGAAACAGTTATCTTCCATAGTTCAGGGTCAAGGTTACTTCAAAATATGTATACAATCCAACTTTGAAGAGCTCCTGTGACCTTGACCTTGAAGCAAGGTAAACCAAACTGGTATCAAAAGATGGGGCTTACTTTGCCCTATATATCATATATAGGTGAGGTATTCAATCTCAAAAACTTCAGAGAAAATGGGAAAAATGTGAAAAATAGCTGTTTTTTAGACAACATTTATGGCCCCTGCGACCTTGACCTTGAAGCAAGGTCAAGATGCTATGTATGTTTTTTGGGGCCTTGTCATCATACACCATCTTGCCAAATTTGGTACTGATAGACTGAATAGTGTCCAAGAAATATCCAACGTTAAAGTTTTCCGGACGGCCGGACGGACGGACGGACGTCCGGACGGACGACTCGGGTGAGTACATACTTACTTACTTTTGCTTCGCATGTGAGTCAAAAAGGAAAAAAAAGCTGGTCCAGCTTCATAAATAATGTTCAAGAGAACTCTTCATGTGACCTGTATCAATCCATTTATTTACTCAACGCTAAGAATATTTCACACATGTTCAAACTTGCACAACTCCCAAACTGCTTCTCACCACCATCACTAGCCTGACATACTCAACGTCCACCACATTTTGAAAAACAAGTCGCGTAAGGCGAAAAGACAACATTTAGTCAAGCTGTCGAACTCACAGAATGAAACTGAACGCAATGCAATTTTTCAGCAAGACCGTATACTCGTAACATCGTCGGTCCACCGCTCGTGGCAAAGGCAGTGAAATTGACAAGAAGAGCGGGGTAGTAGTTGCGCTGAGAAGGATAGCACGCTTTTCTGTACCTCTCTTCGTTTAAACTTTCTGAGCGTGTTTTTAATCCAAACATAACATATCTACATGTATATGTTTTTGGAATCAGGAACCGACAAGAAATAAGATGAAAGTGTTTTTAAATTGATTTCGAAAATTTAATTTTGATAATAATTTTTATATTTTTAATTTTCAGAGCTTGTTTTTAATCCAAATATAACATATTTATATGTTTTTGGAATCAGAAAATGATGAAGAATAAGTTGAACGTACATTTGAATCGTTTTATAAATTGTTTTTTTGTTTTTACAATTTTCAGATTTTTAATGACCAAATTCATTAATTAGTTTTTAAACCACCAACCTGAAATACAATACCAAAGTCCGGCCTTCGTCGAAGATTGCTTGGCCAAAATTTCAATCAATTTGATTGAAAAATGAGGGTGAGACAGTGCCGCCTCAACTTTTACAAAAAGCCGGATATGACGTCATCAAAGGTATTTATCGAAATAAAGAAAAAAAACTTCCGGGGATATGATTTCCAGGAACTCTCATGTAAAATTTCATAAAGATCGGTCCAGTAGTTTGGTCTGAATCGCTCTACACGCACACACACACACACACACACACACACACACACACACACACACACACACACCACGACCCTCGTCTCGATTCCCCCTCTATGTTAAAACATTTAGTCAAAACTTGACTAAATGTAAAAAGAGATTTGTTTTTTAACAAGAATCAAAATAAATACTAATTGTCTTGACTAAATTGAGTTTGGGCTAATCCCAGACAAAATATGTATACTCAGACACTTGCGTGACCTCATTTCTGACATTTTGACATCATAAAATGATGTCATCACCAATAGTCTAGCCAAGAATTTTAAAAAAACCACCAGAAACTAAGCTGTGACCAAATCAAACAATGACATCATAGCTTGATGACCTCAAGACTTATTTTCTTGATAGCTCAGTGGATATTTCAGGGATGAAAATCTTTTCCAGCAACAATTACTGTGACTGACATTTTGGTCATGTCTGCTGATCATCAACACCTACAATTGTGTAACATTTTGAAAGCTTTTGCTCCCAAAATAACTGAGAAAACTTTCACGTAAAGTGTTTACGAACCCCGCTGTGACCCCAAAATGTAACGGGGGTCAACCAAACTGGTGTCATGTCGGCACATTATCAAACCCTTGAAGAGTTCAAAGTTTCAAAGTTCTAGCTTCAAGAACGCTTGAGATAACTCTAATGTTAAGTTATTATGAATCCAACATGAGGCGATTATCAAACCCTAAAGGGTTTCAAACTCAAACTTCATAACTTCATAAAGTTGTTTAAAAAAAAAATTACCTCTTTTTGGGCGGGAAGCATCCTTCTTCATTGGTCTCTTTTTTTTCAATAAACTTTAAACTTTAACACCTATCATACATTCTAACTGTTTTAATCTCAATTCTACATCAAGCATACAACCAATATACATAGGTGTACCAATGCACATTTTAGCGACTATTATCAAATAATTTATATATTCTACTGCCTGAAGGGAAATATTTTCACGTGGTGTGAAGCCCAGCAGGGCTGTTTCTGCATTCATTACTATACGAACGTCAAATTTATTAATAACTCTATATACAACATCTGACCAGATGTTATGTATTTTATGGCAATAAAAAAAAAAGTTCAATATAATCTATTACATTGGGACAATACGTAAGTTTTAATGAAACGAACATGACGCCACTGTGACCCCAAAATTTGACTGGGGTCACTTCGTGATATCATCAAACCCTAAAAGTGTGCAAAGTTTCAACGGTCTAGCTTTAAAAACACCTCAACGTTAAGTATTTTGTCTACGGCCGGCCGGCCGTCTATACGGACGGACAGGGATGAATGCCAAAACTCACCCATTACTCAAGGGAGTCAAAAATGATAGATTTAAAAAAAAAAAAAAGTAAAAAAAGTTACATTTAGCTCCAGCTCATCATTGACAAATTCCAGATGCAAGTTTCGAAATATTATCGAAAATTTGAGAAAAAAAAAGTGCGGGGATATCATCTGGGAAAACTCCCGTGTCAAGTTTCATAAAGATTGGTTCGGTAGTGTTCCTGGCATTGCTGTTCACACACACACACACACACACGACACACACGACACACACACACGACACACACACACACACGCACGCACACACACACACACACACACTACTACTACCCTCGTCTCGATTCCTGCTCTATGTTAAAACATTTTGTCAAAACTTGACAAAATGTAAACAGAATAAAAATACAAGAAAATAGAGTTCAGAAAAGAAGGAAAAAGTTGAACAAGTTCAGAAAAAAAGTTTTACAAAATTCCATTTACGGGACTCAATGTTTGTCTATCATGATGGGTCTTTCTATCAAATTGTCACTACCGATGATAAAGATAATCTTGTGTATGGTTCAAATTGGTCTGCGATTGACTTTCGAGGGCAGTGCTACTTTCGCCGGGTAATCTATACACAGAGGTATATGGGTAGCTACTGTTGCCGGGTAATCTATACACAGAGGTATATGGGTAGCTACTGTTGCCGGGTAATCTATCCACAGAGGTATTTGGGGAGCTACTGTAGCCGGGTAATCCAGTGTCCACAGAGCTACTGTTGTCGGGTAATATGTTCATCGAGGTAGTCATGTTATTGTCCGATGCAGATGATTCTTTCTGAATGTTCTTCTTCTTTCTCGACCTGACCTTTTTAGACATCAGCTTCCCACGCGAGATACAGCACAGAAAACTTATAAGACAAAAGCCAGCACCCCCGCATAAAATGCACTTGAGGAATCGGAAACATTTTGAAGGCGGTTCTTCCTCATCCGAAGACTCTTCTGCGTCATCGCCTTCTTTCTTTTTCTCTTCCTTCTTGCCTCCCATACGAAGAAAGGGCATCCACCCTGCGTTGCCCAAGATCTGACATAGCTGAATAAGGGAAGCCATGAAGCCCCAGGAGACTGCCCCACCCACAGCAACACCCACAGCTACCTTCTCGTTTGGGGTCAGTAGTGGCGCTTCGGGTACCGCTAGGAGAAAAGATTCAGCAACCCGAGTTAAATGTGCAGTCAAAATCATGTGTTTACAAGCAAACGCTAAGACAACCCACCTTCACCGAAAGAAATTTCAATCAGAAACACATCATCCCCTGCTCTCGCTTAACAGACATTGATGACAATTTCATACCCGAACTAGACACTACTGCATTACGTGTCAGTTGACAAATATATTATACAAAGAAACACATGTAGATAACTAAATTAGTAAGTTAGTAAGTAAGTAAAGGATCAGTCAATCAGTCAGTGACCCAGTGAGGTAGTAGATGACTAAGTTAGTGAATAAGTCAGTCAGGCAGTAAGTAAAGGATCAGTCAATCAGTCAGTGACCCAGTGAGGTAGTAGATGACTAAGTTAGTGAATAAGTCAGTCAGGCAGTAAGTAAGTTATCATTTATTATTTATTTATTTTATTATTATTTATTTTTTATTATTAGTGAGTATTTCTACGCACATACCCTCTCCTATTTGGGGAGGCTCATGGCGTTTACAATATGCCGTGTGAGATGGAATTATTCACATCGGCCAGTAAATCTCAAGCGTGTTAGGCGAGTATATACTTTTCACGGCCTATTATTCTAAGTCACACGGGTATTTGGTGGACATTTTTATATATGTCTATACAATTTTGCCAGGAAAGACCCTTTTGTCAATCGTGGGATCTTTAACGTGCACACCCCAATGTAGTGTACACGGGACCTCGGTTTTTCGTCTCATCCGAAAGACTAGCACTTGAACCCACCACCTAGGTTAGGAAAGGGGGGAGAAAATAGCGGCCCGACCAAGGGTCGAACACGCAACCTCTCGATTCCGAGCGCAAGTGCGTTACCACTCGGCCACCCAGTCCGTAACTACGTAGGCTAAAGAAAGGCATTAACACCTCAGTGGACATGATCAGAGTTTGTTTGTTTGTTTGCTTAACGCCCAGCCGACCACAAAGGGCCATAGCAGGGCGGTGCTGCTTTGACATATAACGTGCGCCACACACAAGACAGAAGTCGCAGCACAGGCTTTATGTCTCACCCAGTCACATTATTCTGACACCGGACCAACCAGTCCTAGCACTAACCCCATAATGCCAGACGCCAGGCGGAGCAGCCACTAGATTGCCAATTTTAAAGTCTTAGGTATGACCCGGCCGGGGTTCGAACCCACAACCTCCCGATCACAGGGCGGACGCCTTACCACTTGGCCAACCGTGCCGGTCATGATCAGAGTCTACCACACATGCTGTTAAATCATTTTTAACAAGTGTGTTTTTAAAATACATGAGTCTCAAGCCATATAAGTTCAACACGCTTTGGAAAACAACAACACTACAATTGTTTGTTTGTTTGTTTGTTTGCTTAAAGGGCAGCTGTCGGGTTGTGGCTCTCAAAATCTGTTGCTTAGAATGAGTTATCATGTAACTGAAACTATACTTAAAAGTTACTTGGTGATTTTGACAGCTTGATAACACAAGTCTGAAGACTTTAGACATGCTACAATGTCTTTAATCGAAGAAAGTTTGCATTCTTGGCCGAGTCAATGCAGCCCGCTCGAAAATTACTTCCCTTGGACGCGTGACGTCAGCCGCGGAATCGGCCGGGTTGAACGGTGCTCTCTTTATGCCGTGTAATGGGCGCAATCGGGTTGTCTAGTCAAGCCCTCAAGCATACTTCACGGGTAGGTGAAGAGAAACTTAGGATGGGATGACTTCTCCCAGGCCAAAATTTCGCAGTGAAAAACGGAGTTCATAACATGTCTTCCGTTCCCCTCCTGCTGTTCAACTTATTGGCAGATATTGTCACGCGTCGAGGAACACAAACACACACACACAAACACACTCACACACAAGCACACACACACACACACACACACACACACACACACACACACACATGTTATCACACATATACACAGACACACACACACATACGTGTTATCACACACACACACACACACACACACACACACACACACACACACACACACACACACGCACGATAACCATCACAAACACAGTTTGACAAATTCATCTTTGATTTTTTGCGGCCGAACCCCCCTCCCCCATTTTCCACACTAGAGCCATTCATCTTTGTCTCCGTCTCTCTTCCCTTTATCTTATCTCGTCTATCTACTTGAGTGAGTATCTGTATCTGTATCTGTCTGTTACGCTGCACTTGTAGAACAAGTCATCCAGATGTCTGGCATTGTTGCAGCGGAGTGGGGGGTGCGCAGCTAGTTCTTTATCGTCGTCTGGCTACTGCCAGCGCCGACTTGAAGCTCTCGGTCGATGCCGAGGTTACAGTTTCTTCATCTAATTGGTTCCAGGCCACTACAGTCTTTGGGAAAAACGAATGTCTGTATTGCTCAGTGTTACAGCGTGGCACAGTGAAGCATCTGCTATTGTTCCTGATGTAGTTGTCTACTGGATTCGAGGTGCTAAAGTCTCTGGAAGATTGACGTGGACGAATGAGGCGTCCTGGTTTTTGAGGGATCAGGAACTTTTCAGGCGGGATTGCCGGCACCAGCCCCTCAACCACTTTGTAGAAGGAGGTTAGTCGCAGGTGTTCGCGACGTTCCTGGAGGGTTGGTAGTTGGAGCTTGTGTAGGAGCCCAGTGACGAAGCCAGGAGTCGTGGTTCTGTAGTCACCAGAGATGAAGCGGGATGCGTTCCGCTGTATGCGCTCCAATCTCTCGACGTCCTGCTTAAGGTATGGGTTCCAGATGGTGGCACCATACTCAAGAAGAGGGCGGATGAGGGCAAGGTAGGCGTTGTGCCTGCAGTTTGATGGGCAGTGGCGCAGGTTGCGGCGGAGGAATCCGAGGGTGCTGTTAGCTTTCTTAGTGATGTAGTTGATGTGGGTGGACCACTTCAGGTCGTTCGAGAACTGAATGCCAAGGTAAGGGTTCGTGGGTACACTCTTGAGGATGGTGCTGTCTAGGGAATAGAGGTAGGAGGAAGGGGTTTTCCGTGCTAGAGTCATGACGTAGCATTTTGTAGCGTTGAAGCGCATGCCCCATCTCTCTGCCCAGGATTCAAGGCTCTTCAGGTCTTCCTGGAGGGCGATGTGGTCGCTGAAGTCAACGATCTCCCTGTAGAGGAGGCAGTCATCTGCGAAGAGGCGCACTTGGGACTTGACTGCATCCGGGAGGTCGTTGATGTGGCAAAGGAAGAGAAGAGGCCCTAGCACGGTGCCTTGCGGGACTCCAGAGTCGACGGTGGTTGGGGCGGAGGTCGTGCCTTCCACAACTACCTGCATGGTACGTTGGGTGAGGAAGGTCTGGAGCCAGGCGAGGATGGAGCCGGAGATTCCGTAGCTGTTGAGTTTGTGGAGGAGACGATCATGGGGTACCGTATCGAAGGCTTTGGAAAAATCCAAGATGGCCATGTCGACTTGGCGCCCCCGGTCGTATGAGGATAGCAGGTCTTCTGTTGTTGTCAGGAGCTGGGTCTCTGTGGAATAGCCGGATCGGAAGCCATGGTTTAGATTTGTCAGAATGTTGTTGGTTTCAAGGTGGGATAGGATGTGGCGGCTAATGATGTGTTCCAGCATCTTATAGGGGACAGAAGTGAGTGAAATGGGGCGGTAGTTGGCTGGGCAGTGACGGTCGCCTTTCTTGAACGCGCACGCGACGTTGGCACTGAGCCAATCCTGTGGGAGACGCCCAGAATCTAATGAGAGCTGGTAGATGACGGACAGGGATGGTGCTATGTGGTGGGCTAGGGTCTTAAGGACGATGTTGGGGATGTTGTCGGGACCAGAGGCTTTGTTGGGTTTGATGTTTTGAAGGAGTTTGGCGACACCGGCTGTGGTGATACTGATGGGCTGTATGGTGGCAGTTGGTGGTAGAAGATTTGGCAGCGTGCTGCTGGTACTCTTGGTGAAGACAGACTTGAACTGTTTCAAAAGAAGGTCAGCTTTGGTCTGGCTATCACTGTGGAGTCTACCGTCTTCTTTTAGCGGGGCCACACCTGTCGAGTCTTGCTTTTTCGCCTTGATGAAGCGCCAGAAGGGTTTGGAGTCGTTCTGGTCTAGTCCCTCTTGGATGGTGCCATTGATGTACTGCCACTCGGCACGCCGGAGCTCTCGTCTGCAGTATTTCTGGTAGTTCCTGTAGGGGGACCAGCTCTTCGTAGCCCTTGCACGCTTTAGCAGTTTCTTCTTGCGCTTGAGCATCCTCCTGATGGAAGCGTTGAGCCAAGGCAAGTTCTGGGGTCGCCGCAGTGTGAAAGACGGGATGTTTTTCTCCATGGAGCTAACGAGGAGGCTCTTGAACGTTTCCCAGAGGGTGTTGACGTCCTTGCCTGCCTTGTATTCCTCTTCAACTGTGCTGGCTGCATCGTCCATGTCCTTCTTCATGTTGTCCCAGTTGGCCTTCTTGAACTTGTAGCTCTTGCGCGCTTTCTGCGGGGTAACCTGGGGCCTGGTGTTGAAGTCTGACACTACGATGTCATGGTCTGAGATGCCAGGGGCGCTTACAGAGGACTTTACAAGGGAGGGGTTGGAGGTGAAGACCAAGTCTAGGATGTTGGGGCCACGGGTGGGGGTGTGTTGGATTTGGGTGAGGAGGGAGGAGGAGGTGATGTCGATCAACGACTGCTGTATGGCGTTATCTCTGCCGGATGAGGAAGCGGTGTGGGTGGACCAGTCGATGTTGGGGCAGTTGAAATCACCTGCTAGGATGACTTCTCGTTGGAGCTTGCCGTTGTTGGTGAGCTTGTCAATCGACCTTTGAAGCTCGGTTAGGTCGCGCTGGTTCCGGTCAGGCATGTAGAACGCTCCCACATGGAGGTCCTTCCGGTCCTTCAGCTTGACTCTGACCCACTCGATCTCGCAGTCAGTGACGAACTCGGGCTGTTCCGACAGAAGTAAGAGACTTGTGTACAAGGATGAAGACGCCGCCCCCTCGAGTGGTTCGGTCGTTCCGGTACACATCGTAGTAGTCTGGAAAAACTTCTGCCGACTTGATGTGGTCTTGTGATGGGGACTTTCCTGGTTGCATGCCTCGCAGCCAGGACTCCGTACCGCAGACGATGTCGGGCTTGACGTAGTGGAGGGACGCTGCTAGCTCCTGCTTCTTGGAGTCGGCGCTCTGGCAGTTGACAGTCATGACTCTTAGGTTGGATTTTGGCGGAAGGTCAAAGACGGAGGAGCTTTCAGATCTGGTGCTTCTCTGGTGGGGTGGGTGGAAGGTGGAGTACTACGTGAAGAACTTGAGGTCTTCGGGCTGCTGGCTCTGGGTGGAGAAAAGGGGTCTATGGCTGAAGATGTACTGATAGTCTGGCTAAGGTTCTGGAGGGGGTAGTAGTAGTTGGAACAGTCGAGTTCATAGCTTCTGAAGGTGAAGCTGTCGCAGTTGCAGCTGTTGCATCTAGGGCAGTTCCAGACAGCTGTTGAGCGGTCAAGGTCGGTCCGCGAAGCTCCCACATCTGCACAGGAGAAGTGGTACCAGATGTTGCAGGCGTCACAGCAAACACAGTTCCAGGACACCTTATGGTCACACAAGCCGCAGATGTGGACAGTCGGGGTTGAGGTGAACATCTCCTGATAATAGCAAGGCGAATGCAAACATGCACGGGTTTGATGGAGTGGGGTGGGGGGTGGAGGTAAAAATACGGCGATACTTGCAGAAAGCAGAGTCAAGGTGGCTGGGGTCATGGTGTTCAGCAGGAGGAGGTGCAAGGCGATGGTAGGCAGCGTAAAGAAGGAGGGCAAGGAGTATACCACGAAGCATGGTGCTCGGAGACGAGGCGGATGGAGGTGGCAAGGTACGGGAAGCAGAAGTTCAAGATGGCGGGGGGTCGGTCGAGGTAGGGTGGTATATTGAGGTTGGCACACGACACACACCTAAAAAGTTACTACACAACTAAAATGTCCATGCTAAGTGTCCCTAGGTATGTTCTGAAAGAATTACACGGCGAGGCACAAGGTTTGACTATCGATAACTTCCAAAAATACGACGGCTAAACTAGGACTGCAGATGAAACGCGTCCGCTCGCCGCGCATGCGCACTCCCCTGTTCCTGAAGATGTATTATCATCATCTCTTTCCTAGATTTTCCCACCGACAGAGTTGGCTTTTGTCTTGAATTCAGTACCTCACACGTACACGGTAATTGGTGTGACACCTCAAGCGGACCTTCTTCATAAGTGTACAGTGTCTGCTGACAAGGGACACGAGGGTCTGTGGTTGAGCAACTTTATGGTTTAACCGGGTGGACTGGAGGAGTAGCAACAGCATGTGAACCACTTTAGAAATGACTTGTAAAGGTTGCAGTCGGTCAGATCAAAGAAGAGAAAATGGGAACGTGGGTCTTTACAAGATACCACCATCATCATACTTTACTTTGTGCAAGAATCAATCACGCGTACAGCATTACAGATGCCCAGCTGTAGTCTACATTGTACTGTAAACTTCACAGCGGCCTTACCGGCTTCCTCGAGTGACGTCACAGCAAGGCTAACGCTGCGGCGTCTTTCTTGTGCTGACAGAGTTGTCGGTCGCGGATTTTGAGTCGTTTCGGCCTGCCAACTGCTTCGTTTTTTTGCGGATTGTGAGAACTAGCAGAAAGTTTCACGCATTTTAATGGTTTCAAACTAATGATGAAAGTGTCTTCTTCTGGACCAAATCAACAGTCTTTAGTTGAATCAACTCGGAAAACTCTTAAACGCGTTTTTGCACGCGACTCCGCGCATTTTTGAGACCAGGCAACCCGACAGCTGCCCTTTAACGCCCAGCCGACCACGAAGGGCCATATCAGGGCGGTGCTGCTTTGACATTAACGTGCGCCACACACAAGACAGAAGTCGCAGCACAGGCTTCATGTCTCACCCAGTCACATTATTCTGACACCGGACCAACCAGTGCTAGCACTAACCCCATAATGCCAGACGCCAGGCGGAGCAGCCACTAGATTGTCAATTTTAAAGTCTTAGGTATGACCCGGCCGGGGTTTGAACCCACGACCTCCCGATCACGGGGCGGACGCCTTACCACTAGGCCAACCGTGCCGGTACACTACAATTAAATATATACCAATTTACAATTACGGTATTATGCCAGTATAACTGTCAAGTAAGACAAGAAGTGAACGTGTCACCAAAGATATGGAGTGACATTTTGATACTGGGAGCATATGATTTTAGTGCTTACGAAAAATGACAACGTCGCAACCATTTACTTAGCAAGAACAATTGGGATGGAAATATTAATGTCTTTGTAAAGCGCACACACACACACAACACACAACACACACACACACACACACACACACACACACACACACACACACACACCAGGGGCTCACATCCACGTCGGACATGCAGCTGCACGCAGTACTTTTTTCACTGCGCGCAGATGCTTACAGCGTATAATTATAAAGAACAGGCTATGGACACACAGTTTTAGCATATAACGACGTCATGTCCCAAATAGATAGGCTATGGACACACAGTGTTAGCATATAACGACGTCATGTCCCAAATAGATAGGCTATGGACACACAGTGTTAGCATATAACGACGTCATGTCCCAAATAGACAGGCTATGGACACACAGTGTTAGCATATAACGACGTCATGTCCCAAATAGACAGGCTATGGACACACAGTGTTAGCATATAACGACGTCATGTCCCAAATAGACAGGCTATGGACACACAGTGTTAGCATATAACGACGTCATGTCCCAAATAGATAGGCTATGGACACACAGTGTTAGCATATAACGACGTCATGTCCCAAATAGACAGGCTATGGACACACAGTGTTAGCATATAACGACGTCATGTCCCAAATAGACAGGCTATGGACACACAGTGTTAGCATATAACGACGTCATGTCCCAAATAGATAATAGTTCTGGGGACAGAAATATTAAGTTAGCATAGCAACACACACAGTCTACCTTCCGTGCAGCGTGGAGATATCCATCCATCCAGACAGGCCGGACAGTAACCAGTGGTTGTGTTACACGTCTGGTTTCCAGCACAGCGACCACACTTGTCCGAGCATTCCGGACCGTATGTGTTCTCCTCACAATCTGAGAAGACAAATTAAAAAATATTCGGATTTAATCTGTGTACTTAATAGGAACAAGAGACTGCAGGCAGGGCCGGACTAGGCGAAGGGGGGGGGGGGGGGGGGTTGCCAGTGGTGGCCCAGGGGGATGTCCCCCCTGGCGGCAGGGGCGGATCAGTTCATTTTATGACTTTTTTTTCAAAAGTATATTGTGAAGATATGGGTGTGAAGGCGCGAAGCGCCGAGCCGACGGCGCGAAGCGCCTAGCTTGCTAGGGGGGTCCGGGGGCATGCCCCCCCGTAAAATTTTGAAAAAAAAGGATGCAAAATGGTGCAATCTGGCGCATTCTGAGGATGATCATTACCAGTTTCAGGCAGCAGATTTTGTCACTGATTAATACCCCAAAAATTGAAACTCAATGTAAAGTAAAGAAATATTTTTATTTTTTGGCTGGGGGGGGGGTCCGGAAACCCTAGAACCCCCCCCCCCACCTCGTTGTGGGGATCAGGGGGCGAAGCCCCCTGAAGCTGATGGGTAGGTCATATTCTGAGATAGGAAAATGGTCGCTCCTTGCATGAAACGGCATAAAATAAGCAATAATAAAAAAAATTAAATAAGTAAGGTACATGTTTAGGCAAGGGGGGGTTGCGCAACCCCCATAACCCTCCCCCCCCCCCCCCCGGTAGTCCGGCCCTGGCAGGTGACAAGAAGAAGATAACAATTAGGCTGGGAAGCGTTTGGATGTGTGCGAAGTAATTGCTATAAAATTCATTTTAGGTGCAGTTGATTCATTTCAGTGTGCCTGCACACATCTAATCGAGTTGGCCGGGAAAAAACCATGCGATGAGTCCGAAATATCGTACATTTTATTTTAGTTTTCGGAGCGACAGTTTTTCACAAGCTACCCAAGGAAACTATTCAATAACATCACACGATAGCTTAATCAGCATGGCGTAAGCAGTTGTTTGGTCTCATCTATGTATAGATATATTTGTTTGTTTCCCAGGGGCGCATTTCACTGCTCGCATTATAATGATTGTTAGGCGATTGCAGATTCAGTCTTTGTCTATGTGCCTTGTGAAATTATGTCCATTGAGAACAACGTGGATCGTGCATGTGACTGTTAGGTAATAAGTTTTTTTTCCATGTTCAGCTTCACCTACTTACGTTGCGTTTATTTATTAATCTGTGCATTTGTTAGTGGATACATACATGTATTTCTTTCAAGGTTACCTAACATTATATCAGTGCAATAGGACAAGCAATCATTCAGCTCAGAAGGCCAAACACTGTTATTGCACCATTGCAGTTTGCACTTGGCGTGCAAATGCACCGATCATTCGGTTCACGGTTTCTGATCGATACCCTCAGCCACCTTGGCTGTAGCTGTTCTTACACAGAGGTACGGAAATTTGAACTGAATGCTGCGCAATCATATGGCATTGATCTCCCACCTACTACTGTGTATGCCTGCCTGTGCAGAAATCCCCGACGCAATGCAGTCTGTCACAGACGTTGCATTCCATTCTAGCGAGCAACAAACGCAGCACAAAGAGTTGAGCGTGGCAAGGCAGAAGCGAGATCACACGGACATTCAGCTGATCTTGAGATATCTGCTAGATAGGAACCCTTTCACTGTGGATACAGCCCTCCGATCCATTTCAAGCGGAAAAGAAGCTGAAGCTACTGTGAATGCAGAACAAGCAAAAGGCGTAGGAAACAAGATTCTGAGCAGCATGATCGGAAATAATGTTGTGGATTTCACCTTTAAAAAGAAGGATCAAGCTGAAAGCCAAGTCGTCCAATCTGCACGATGATCTAGTACATGTTCACTCCATGCTGTTGTTCCAGAGACTAGTGACAACTGTGAAGAACACCAACGGATGTCTTGAGGACGCCTTTGCCTTTGAGATGTGCAGTGTCCCAGCATCGCTGTTTGATTCGGGTGGTCTGCCAAGACAAGGTACCAAGGCTGCACTGGCAACTTACATCTGGACTTCAACAAAGCAGGTAAATGGTGTTATTCCTGATGATGTAACATATGTCATCGATGGTGGCTTGCTGTTGCACCTTCTGCCCTGGTGCCGTGGTTCAACATACAACCAGCTTACTCAGAGTTACGCAGACTTTCTCATTCGTCATTTTGGCAAAGGAACTGTTGTTTTTGATGAATACAGCTGCGGACCTAGCTACCACCAAAGATGCAGCCCATTTACGAAGAACAAGCAGAGCCAATACAGCATGTGCCATCACTTTTGAGGGTGACATGGTCCTGTGCGAACCAAAGGAGCGCTTCCTGACGAATCCAAACAACAAACAGCGGTTCATCAACCTCCTTAGTTCCCGTTTTTCACAGCACGGCTTTGACACTGTCCATACAACTGCTGATGCTGATAGACTCGTCGTAAAGACTTCTCTGGAATTGGCAAGGAAGGGAAACGTGATTCTGGTTGGCGAGGACACCGATCTGCTCATCCTTCTGTTGTACCATCTTACGCCAGATCACTGCCCCGTCTTCTTTACATCAGTGAGATCATCGACAGCAAAATCAGCTGCAAAAGTGTGGGACATCAGAAAAGTCCAGACTGTTCTTGGATCTCAAGTTTGTGAGAACATCCTGTTTGCGCACGCCTTTGGTGGATGCGATACAATTAGCAGTCCATTCGGGATTGGAAAACCAATGTGTTTAACGAAATTGACCCAGTCAACAGTGTTCGTGCAGCAGGCCCATGTCTTCAGCGCCAGTCCTTGCAGAGACACTTGTGACAGGGGAGGCTACCGCTCCTTTCACAGCAGACTCTGCACCCGAGTTGTTGGCCTTTAAAAGTCAACACCGGTGTATTGTAGAATTCTGTTTGTGATGGGGTCTGGTGGTTTCCGATTGTCTATGTTTTCAATCCTGTTTGATTGCACTTCGCCTCCCGAGGTGATCGTAGTGTTTCGGCACTCGGTTACATCTGGTGCTTGCGAGCAGGGATGGGACTCGGTATGATATGTTCAGGTAATGGCATAATATGACCACTGAACATTTTCGTGCTGTTCCCATTCTGCGAACTTGGGATGGACAGTGGTCCCCCGGTTCGGAACTTCGGGACGAAGTTCATTCAAACGGGGGCGATTGTGACAGGGGAGGCTTCCGCTCCTTTCACAGCAGACTCTGCACCCGAGTTGTTGGCCTTTAAAAGTCAACACCGGTGTATTGTAGAATTCTGTTTGTGATGGGATCTGGTGGTTTCCGATTGTCTGTATGTTCATGGAAACCTTCGGGTTTGCATAACAGTTTTTATAGGGCTAAGAAATTAGCTCTAACATTTTCAATCCTGTTTGATTGCACTTCGCCTCCCGAGGTGATCGTAGTGTTTCGGCACTCGGTTACACACTGATGAGCTGATAGGAGCAGGAGAAAGGGCCTTTGTAGAACTCTATGGGGGGAAGGAAAGAGACACTTTGAACTTCCTCCGCTACATCAAGTACATGCAGAAAGTCTCTACATGTACCTCATCGTTTCAGCCCTGCAAACTCCCACCTACATCAGCAGCAGCTAAATTCCATTCCATGAGAACATACTTCCAGGTGCAAGAATGGATGCACTTGCATCAAGAACAGTTCCTCCTGGATCCGATGGACTGGGGATGGGAGATTGTTCAAGGCGCCATTCTTCCTATTCTCATTGACATTGCTGCTGCTCCTGGTGATCTACTCGATGTCATCCGATGCAATTGCAAGACAGAGTGTCGAACAGCAAGATGTTCATGCCGAAAACACGGCCTCGTGTGTACGTCTGGCTGTAGAGAGTGCAGAGGGGAGAGCTGTGCCAACACTGTGACCGAGGTTGCCTGTGTAGGTACATCAGACGATGAAGACGGGCTTTAGCGTAAGTACGAGGTCATGTTGAATAGAGTGTGCGTGTGCATGTTCACATGTGTAATGCAACAGTAACGGGTAAAGGAGGGAGAATATCAGCACAGTAATTGTCAACTCACATACCTGTCAAACGCGACCCGGGAGACGCGCCCTGTGAAACCACACCGAATGCGCTAGATTTGAGCTTCGGCTACGTTATTTCGCGCTAAATAAATGCAATTGAACCTATTTATCAACTGAATGTGCTTTTCTTACATACTATATGAGTGACATATGGCACATCCCTTAAAATAAGACATGTTATAGACGTGAGAGGTGAGGGACGGAGCATATTCGGAATACCGTTATTGCGCAGTTGTCATCATTCTTTAAAAGCTTCAAAAATATAGTTCGCATGGGAAAACGTTGGCACCTGATCAATGGATGCATGTAGAGTACAAAAAAGGTAAAATAAATTTTATAGCAATTTGTTCACACAGGAGGTGAAATCTGATGAAATCTGCCTAGCCTAAATGTACATGTCCTTACCAAAAACAAGTCGCGTAAGGCGAAATGACTACATTTAGTCAAGCTGTTGAACTCACGGAATGAAACTGAACGCACTGTATTTTTTCACCAAGACAGTACAGCTTCGTCAATCCCCGCGAGAAGGAAATCGCTCACCTCCCACGTGCAAAACGCAGTGAAATTAATACACTAGAATAGCGCGGTAGCGTATTGTGCTAAGCAGGAAAGCGCGCTTTTCTGTATTCTTGTTAACTTTCTGAGCTTGTTTTGAATACAACCTATCATATCTATATGTTTTGGGAATCAGAAAATGATAAAGAATAAGATGAAATCATTTTTGGATCGATTTCTTACATTTTAATCGTAAGACTAATTAATCTATTTTCGTTAATTGTGATCACTTTTTAAGAGTAAACATGACATATGTATATATTTTTAGATTCAGAATGTGATAAAGATTACGATGCAATCAATTTTAAATCTGTTTGCAAAAAATCGATTTTAATGACAAACTTTAATGAGCAAACTCATTTATTAATTTTTAAGCTTCCAAGCTGAAATGCAATACTAAAGTCAGATCTTCGTCGAAAATTACTTTACCAAAATTTCAACCAATTTGGTTGAGCGTGACAGTGCCGGCTCCGACTTTCACGAAAAGTCGGTTATGACGTCATCAAAGACATTTATCAAAAAAATGAAACTTTAGGTTGTTTATAGTGTTTATGTTTACATTTTTATTTAATTTTTTTCTTTTCTTTGTTTGATAGGTTGACGTTATTTATTTTTGTTTAGTTGTTGTCATTTTGTTCATTGAAGCAATAGCTTAGTATTTGGTTATTTATTGAAAAACAAATTTTTTTTCTTGGAGTTACACTTTGAAATAATTTCTTATTTATTTATAGATTTAAATTTTTGGTAAGATTGTTCAACCATTAGTCAATACATTAATTTCTGCCGTGTGAGATGGAATTCTTTACACAACATATTACGCATTCACATCGGCCAGTAAATCTCAAGCCATTACGGCGAATATTTACTTTTCGCGGCCTATTATTCCAAGTCACACGGGTATTTGGTGGATTTTTTTTTTTATCTACGTCTACACATTTTTGCCAGGAAAGACCCTTTTGTCAATCGTGGGATCTTTAACGTGCACCCCCCCAATGTAGTGGACTAGCACTTGAACCCACCACCTGACTGACTGACTATTAGGGTTTAACGTCCTCTTAGACCAACTGGTCTATAATGGGACAGGTACTGGTAATACGCTGAAGATATGGTGTGATACTTTGATTCGAACAAGCCCGCTGTGGCTGTCTTCTTCGACACACCGCATTGGGTTTGTCTCGTCAAAGTATCGAAATACGATCATGATAATCAGAGACGAGAGATGATACATGCGTGTCTTCGTGTTTTCCAAGCCCCGAGACTTTCGCTGTGAACGTGGGATCTTTTTCGTGCGCATGTGTGCACACGGGGGTGTTCGGACACCGAAGAGAATCTGCACAAAGTTGACTCCGAGAAATAAATCTCTCGCCGAACGTGGGGATCGAACCCACGCTGATAGCGACCAACTGGCTACAAAGCCAGCGCGCTACCAACTGAGCTACGTCCCCGCCCAACCCACCACCTGGGTTAAGGGCCGACCACATTTGGCCGCCGTTTTACGCTCTATGCGCCGCAGGCCGTTTTGTGCGTCGCGCGGGATTTGCCGAGTGGCCACACATCGACGATTTTTTTCACAACGCGATATCAGTGGAGCGGGTCACCTGACAAGAAGGTTCAGTTGCGTTCGACTGCCGCGCCGCGAGCAGCTGACGTCATCGCTCTGGTTTGCTCTGATTGGTCAAATTTCCGTCGTTCTATGTCTGTGTCATAGAAATTAGAACACGCGCTATTCTTCTGCAAATAACACTTCGCGATCATAGCACGACGCGGTGCGCCGTTTTGAGCATAAGTCAAATGTGGACAGGGTCGGCCGGGAGTGTCTGGTCGGGCCTTCAGGAAGAAAATTGCTTACGCCCCGACCCAGGGTCAAACTCACAACCTCTCGCTTCCGAGGCAAGTGCACTTACCACTCGGCCACCCTGTCCCCTTTTTGCTCCTCGCTTGGATTTGCAGTCACACCAAATGTCTATATAGTCTTATCACAGGAAGTATAGAAGTGTGTATAGCTAGCAGAAAGTTAAACAAGTCGCGTAAGGCGAAAATACAACATTTAGTCAAGTAGCTGTCGAACTCACAGAATGAAACTGAACGCAATGCAACGCAGCAAGACCGTATACTCGTAGCATCGTCAGTCCACCGCTCGTGGCAAAGGCAGTGCCAGTGAAATTGACAAGAAGAACGGGGTAGTAGTTGCGCTGAGAAGGATAGCACGCTTTTCTGTACCTCTCTTCGTTTTAACTTTCTGAGCGTGTTTTTAATCCAAACATATCATATCTATATGTTTTTGGAATCAGGAACCGACAAGGAATAAGATGAAAGTGTTTTTAAATTGATTTCGAAAATTTTATTTTGATAATAATTTTTATATTTTTAATTTTTAGAGCTTGTTTTTAATCCAAATATAACATATTTATATGTTTTTGGAATCAGGAAATGATGAAGAATAAGATGAACGTAAATTTGGATCGTTTTATAAACATCTTTTTTTTTACAATTTTCAGATTTTTAATGACCAAAGTCAATAATTAATTTTTAAGCCACCAAGCTGAAATGCAATACCGAAGTCCGGCCTTCGTCGAAGATTGCTTGGCCAAAATTTCAATCAATTTGATTGAAAAATGAGGGTGTGACAGTGCCGCCTCAAAAAGCCGGATATGACGTCATCAAAGACATCGAAAAAATCGGGGATATCATTCCCGGGAACTCTCATGTAAAATTTCATAAAGATCGGTCCAGTAGTTTAGTCTGAATCGCTCTACACACACACGCGCACAGCCAGACACACACACACACACACACACACACACACACACACACACACACATACACCACGACCCTCGTCTCGATTCCCCCTCTATGTTAAAACATTTAGTCAAAACTTGACTAAATGTAAAAACGACGAAGCATGCAATGGTTGTTGCTTAATAACCTATTTTCTTCAAATGTCAGCACATGACAGATTTGTAAATTATTGGATTCAGAATTTGATAAGAAACACAAACAATCATCTGTGAATCTACTTGTGAACATAATATTTTAATGGCATCTTTAATAACCAAATATATCAACTAATTTTTAAACTTCCGAGCTGAAATGACATTCCATAGTCCGGGCTGAGTCAAACATTGCCTGCTGCAAGTTGCAATTTGTTTGTTAAAGGGATACGCTACATTTGAAAAAAAATATGACAGTGCTCTAATATTTTCTGGGCAAGATATAGACACCATCCACATTAATTTAGTGTAAAAAAAAGTAGGGACAACGTTTTAGTTTTTTTGCTATGAGGCAGTTTCTGAACATTTTGACCAAAACAGTGGTTATATGATATGCATGGTGTTCAGCAGTCATTAGTGAATGGGTACTTTTTTGTATTGTGGTAGGTAGAATATGCTTTTTAGTAACAAAATATGTCAATTGACAAAAAAAATAAAAGTAAACTCAAACCGATAACGACATACTGTGTTGAAATATTTACAAAAATCAGCGAATCTTGTTGTTCAAACAACCATAATGACAAAATGGAATATGACAGCACTCTGATTTTCTTGCAGCAGGATATTTGATATCTTACCTTCAAAATAAACACAAGGTCAACGTGCTTTTTTTCGAGTGACAGCATCTTTTATACCCCTACCTCCTACTTTTTGGAATAAAAATCATAGGTATTATACGCTACATTTGAAAGGAATATCCGAGTGCTCTAATATTTTCTGGGCAAGATATAGACACTATTCACATTCATTTAATGTAAAAAAGAATAGGGTTACCATTTTAGTTTTTTTTTGTTGCTTTCAGGCCCTTATTTTAGCGAAGGTACGCTCAAGCACATAATGATACACAGTGTTGAAATAATACAAAATTCCGCTCATGCGAACGCACTTGCTCTCAGTCTCAGACCAGACAGACACACTAAGATTCAAAATAGAGAGAGAGAGAGAGAGAGAGAGAGAGAGAGAGAGAGAGAGAGAGAGAGAGAGAGAGGGAGAGAGAGAGATTGATTGATTAAACTTTATTACAGAAGGATGGAGATTTTAGGCATTGCCTAGTCTTACAATCTGAGAGAGAGAGAGAGAGAGAGAGAGAGAGAGAGAGAGAGAGAGAGAGAGAGAGAGAGAGAGAGAGAGAGAGAGAGAGAGAGAGAGAGAGAGAGAGAGAGAAACTCCGGGTCCAAGCCATCAAATAAAATGTACCCCAAAATTTTATTCATCACTTACAGAACTTTACACAAACTAAACACCAAAAGCCCAACCCAAAACTTCCCTCTACATGAGCGCGCAGACATACACACGCACACACACACAATATATAGTTAGTCTGACAATCGGGCGTTGCTGATACTGCCTCAGCCTGAACATAGTGCTTGATCACAGGACTGTTTTGCAACGTCATATGTGTGGATGCACTTCTTCTTCCCTCTTCTTCATTGACTTATGGTGCAGGCCACGGATCTCCAGAGTAGCCATCATACTTGTCATCTGTCTGTTGGTGATGCCGGAATGCATCATGCCTGTACAAAACAGAATCACATTCTAATATAATACAGAGAAATGACCGTGGAATAATACTAGGGGAATGCTGTGTAGCACCATTAGAGCTCCTTGTATCATGTATGGCAGGGTTCTAAAGATATATGTGGGGGGTGGGGGCAGTATTTTCAAGAATGTTGTTGTTAGACATACATGCTTTGCCAAAAATTATTGTTTTGTGTGTGTCATACATGTGGTTTTTTTTATTTTTTGATAACATACCAAGTAAAAAAAAAACACCTAAACAAAAACAAATGAATAAAACAAACTACAACTGTACAAAACTGTGAAGACATAACATAACAGAACAATGCATCCATACTCAACATTGTAGTATGGGAGTTTGACTGGATGCACAGTATTTATTAAAAAAACAAAAAATGTAAATTGTAATTTCTGGGAAAATAAAAATGGCCCAAAAAAGGAAAACAGTACAACCACTCACCCTCTCAGTATGCACAGTGGACAGTGCACTCATATCACATCTCCACTCACAGAGAGAGAGAGAGAGAGAGAGAGAGAGAGAGAGAGAGAGAGAGAGAGAGAGAGAGAGAGAGAGAGAGAGAGAGAGAGAGACAGAGACAGAGAGAGAGACAGAGACAGAGACAGAGACAGAGAGAGAGAGGCCTAGATCTAGATCTACTCACCGATAGCTGCTTTCGTGTTTACGTCGTAGACCATGCCGTTTGAATTTGTAGCACGATGGCGTTTCCCGGTCGTCACCTTGTTGATCGATCCGCACTCACACCTGACGTAGAACAAGCTTGCGTATCCGTATCTCTGCTCTGTGGTTATGTTGTGCAAGTGCAGAGGTTTCTCACAACACTTGCATGAGCGAAGTTCGTCTGCCAAATGATGCAATTCAACGATACGCCGGCCCGTCTGCCACTCGTGTGCAGTTTCCTCCTCCGCGGGCTCGATTTAATCGTTATGCACGGCGGATTCGTTATTACTTTGGTTTTCTGGTGTATTCTTCAAAACTTTACTGACAATGTGACGCCTACCCTTCTCCTTTTTCGTGATGAATCGGCCTCGCCATCCTTCCGCCATTTTGCAGCCGCAAACGCAAGGGAAACTATCATGTCAAAGAGTATCGGTGGAGTTGCGTTTCTTGGGACACAGCGAGCGGCGCTCTCCCCAGAGAGCGCCACCCGGATGTTGCGTAACCCTTTAAATGAGGTCGTGACAGTACCGCCGCAATTTTTACTAAAATGGGGATATGACGTCACCAAAGACTTTTCTCGAGAAAAAAAAATGGAAGAATTTGTGCGTTAAGTTTCATGAAGATCGATCCAGTAGTTTACTCTGAATCATTCTACATTTACATACACTCAAAGACTCATACACCACCACCCTCGTCTCAATTACTGGTCTATGTTAAAACATTTACCGTATTTTCCGGGTTACAAGGCCCTACATGATACAGCGCATAAGGCGCACCCCCTTCTTTAAAAAACATTGTAATCCAGTCACCCATTGGGCGCTGGGGGCCGATAGGGCGCACCAAAAATGAAAAAGTATACCGATAACAAACGGTCGAAGAATGAAAATAAGCCGCACATCAAAGGAAGAATACAGAGTGGAAATATGTGTACTCGGCGAGATCAAAGGCAGGTCCATTGTGATAGCTGGGTTGCCTTGTTTATAGACACTGACCTTCTTCCCAGGGGTCAATGACCCAGTTTTAGCTATGAGAGGTGGTTCCCTTGTCATATCTGAGAGAGGAAACACTTCCTGCACCGGGGTCAGTGACTGAGTTTAACCTATGGGGCGGTCTCTTTGATGTATTAAGAGGAAACTTGGCCAGGGTAGTACCTAGTAGCTGAAACATGCATTATCACAAGTTGTTTGACTGGTACTCAGGCGGTCTCTTTGATGCTCACGGAATTTTAAAAACAAGAAGGGCAAAGCCCACACGACTCACATGCTGAACAGACCTTGATCTTTCTTTCAGAATAATTTTACAATAAAACTGAGAAAAACAATATTTTACACATTTTTCCTACCAAAATACATGTGACCCAAGGTCAAGGTCATCCAAGGTCATGCAACACAAAGCTGTTAATTCAAGACATAGGAAGTACAATGGTGCTTATTGGCTCTTTCTACCATGAGATATGGTCACTTTTAGTGGTTCACTACCTTACTTTGGTCACATTTCATAAGGGTCAAAGTGACCTTGACCTTGATCATATGTGACCAAATGTGTCTCATGAGGAAAGCATAACATGTGCCCCACATAATTTTTAAGTTTGAAACAGTTATCTTCCATAGTTCAGGGTCAAGGTCACTTCAAAATATGTATACAATCCAACTTTGAAGAGCTCCTGTGACCTTGACCTTGAAGCAAGGTAAACCAAACTGGTATCAAAAGATGGGGCTTACTTTGCCCTATATATCATATATAGGTGAGGTATTCAATCTCAAAAACTTCAGAGAAAATGGGAAAAATGTGAAAAATAGCTGTTTTTTAGACAACATTTATGGCCCCTGCGACCTTGACCTTAAAGCAAGGTCAAGATGCTATGTATGTTTTTTGGGGCCTTGTCATCATACACCATCTTGCCAAATTTGGTACTGATAGACTGAATAGTGTCCAAGAAATATCCAACGTTAAAGTTTTCCGGACGGCCGGCCGGCCGGCCGGCCGGCCGGACGGACGGACGGACGGACGGACGGACGGACGGACGGACGGACGGACGGACGGACGGACGGACGGACGACTCGGGTGAGTACATAGACTCACTTTTGCTTCGCATGTGAGTCAAAAACGACTACCGGTATTCGAGATGGAGGTGAGTTCTTGTCACGTTTTGTTCCCCATGATTTTTTCTTCGTATTTCATACACGGATTAGGCGCTTCGTTATACAAGGCGCAGGGGTCAAACTCGATGAAATAAGTCGCGCCTTATGACCCGGAAAATACGGTAGTCAATACTTGACTGCATTTTGTTCACTAAGACAATACAGCTTCGTCAATCCCCGCGACAAGGAAATCGCTGACTTTTTACATGCAAAACGAAATTAAATTGACAAGCCAGAATAGTGCGGTAGCGCATTGTGCTAAGCAGGAAAGTGCGCTTTTCTATAATATTCTTTTTAACTGTTTGAGCTTGTTTTGAATACAACATATATTTATATGCCTTTGAAATCAGGAAATGATACCAAAAGAAATGAAAATATTTTTTGATCGAATTCTTAAATTTCAATCATAGTACTAATTTATCTTTTTTGGTTAACTGTGATCACATTTTAAGAGTAAACAGGACATAATGTATATATTTTCAAATTCACAATTTGATGAAGAATACGATGCAATCCATTTGAATTCCGTTTGCAAAAAATCAATTTTAATGACAACTTTAATGAGCAAACTCATTAATGAATTTGTAAACCTCCATTCTCAAATGCATTACATAAGTCCGGGCTTCGTCGACTTGGCTTTCTCAAAATTGGTTGAAAAACGAGAGCGTGATAGAGCCGCCTCAACTTTCACAAAGAGACGGATATGACGTCATCAAAGACATTTATAACACACAAAAAGAACAATTGTGGGGATATCATACTTAGAAACTCTCATGTCAAGTTTCATAAAGATCGGTCCAGTAGTTTTGTCTGAAGCGCTCCACACACACGCACACACACACACACACACACACACACACACACACACACACAAACGGACAAATTCAGCATACAAACCCACCTTTAACAGTCAATGTGACTGACGCAGCTTCGTATTTTCTGACATCCACAGAGGAAAACACGTAGCAAGAGTACGTCCCACCGTCACAGTCTCTCACTGGATAACAAAGAAACAGAACAAAATGACTGTGTGCCACCGTCACAGTCTCTCACTGGATAACAAAGAAACAGAACAAAATGACTGTGTGCCACCGTCACAGTCTGTCACTGGATAACAAAGAAACAAAACAAAATGACTGTGTGCCACCGTCACAGTCTGTCACTGGATAACAAAGAAACAAAACAAAATGACTGTGTGCCACCGTCACAGTCTCTCACTGGATAACAAAGAAACAAAACAAAATGACTTTGTCCCACCGTCACAGTCTGTCACTGGATAACAAAGAAACAAAACAAAATGACTGTGTGCCACCGTCACAGTCTCTCACTGGATAACAAAGAAACAAAACAAAATGACTGTGTGCCACCGTCACAGTCTCTCACTGGATAACAAAGAAACAAAACAAAATGACTGTGTGCCACCGTCACAGTCTGTCACTGGATAACAAAGAAACAAAACAAAATGACTGTGTGCCACCGTCACAGTCTGTCACTGGATAACAAAGAAACAAAACAAAATGACTGTGTGCCACCGTCACAGTCTGTCACTGGATAACAAAGAAACAAAACAAAATGACTGTGTGCCACCGTCACAGTCTGTCACTGGATAACAAAGAAACAAAACAAAATGACTGTGTGCCACCGTCACAGTCTGTCACTGGATAACAAAGAAACAAAACAAAATGACTGTGTGCCACCGTCACAGTCTGTCACTGGATAACAAAGAAACAAAACAAAATGACTGTGTGCCACCGTCACAGTCTGTCACTGGATAACAAAGAAACAGAACAAAATGACTGTGTGCCACCGTCACAGTCTGTCACTGGATAACAAAGAAACAAAACAAAATGACTGTGTGCCACCGTCACAATCTGTCACTAGATAACAAAGAAACAAAACAAAATGACTTTGTCCCACCGTCACAGTCTGTCACTGGATAACAAAGAAACAAAACAAAATGACTGTGTGCCGCCGTCACAGTCTCTCACTGGATAACAAAGAAACAAAACAAAATGACTGTGTGCCACCGTCACAGTCTGTCACTGGATAACAAAGAAACAAAACAAAATGACTTTGTCCCACCGTCACAGTCTGTCACTGGATAACAAAGAAACAAAACAAAATGACTGTGTGCCGCCGTCACAGTCTGTCACTGGATAACAAAGAAACAAAACAAAATGACTGTGTGCCACCGTCACAGTCTGTCACTGGATAACAAAGAAACAAAACAAAATGACTGTGTGCCACCGTCACAGTCTGTCACTGGATAACAAAGAAACAAAACAAAATGACTGTGTGCCACCGTCACAGTCTGTCACTGGATAACAAAGAAACAAAACAAAATGACTGTGTGCCACCGTCACAGTCTGTCACTGGATAACAAAGAAACAAAACAAAATGACTGTGTGCCACCGTCACAGTCTGTCACTGCATAACAAAGAAACAGAACAAAATGACTGTGTGCCACCGTCACAGTCTGTCACTGGATAACAAAGAAACATAACAAAATGACTGTGTGCCACCGTCACAGTCTGTCACTGGATAACAAAGAAACATAACAAAATGACTGTGTGCCACCGTCACAGTCTGTCACTGGATAACAAAGAAACAAAACAAAATGACTGTGTGCCACCGTCACAGTCTGTCACTGGATAACAAAGAAACAAAACAAAATGACTGTGTGCCACCGTCAGAGTCTGTCACTAGATAACAAAGAAACAAAACAAAATGACTTTGTCCCACCGTCACAGTCTGTCACTGGATAACAAAGAAACAAAACAAAATGACTGTGTGCCGCCGTCACAGTCTCTCACTGGATAACAAAGAAACAAAACAAAATGACTGTGTGCCACCGTCACAGTCTCTCACTGGATAACAAAGAAACAAAACAAAATGACTTTGTCCCACCGTCACAGTCTGTCACTGGATAACAAAGAAACAAAACAAAATGACTGTGTGCCGCCGTCACAGTCTGTCACTGGATAACAAAGAAACAAAACAAAATGACTGTGTGCCGCCGTCACAGTCTGTCACTAGATAACAAAGAAACATAACAAAATGACTGTGTGCCACCGTCACAGTCTGTCACTGGATAACAAAGAAACAAAACAAAATGACTGTGTGCCACCGTCACAGTCTGTCACTGGATAACAAAGAAACAAAACAAAATGACTGTGTGCCACCGTCACAGTCTGTCACTGGATAACAAAGAAACAAAACAAAATGACTGTGTGCCACCGTCACAGTCTGTCACTAGATAACAAAGAAACAAAACAAAATGACTGTGTGCCACCGTCACAGTCTGTCACTGGATAACAAAGAAACAAAACAAAATGACTGTGTGCCACCGTCACAGTCTGTCACTGGATAACAAAGAAACAAAACAAAATGACTGTGTGCCACCGTCACAGTCTGTCACTGGATAACAAAGAAACATAACAAAATGACTGTGTGCCACCGTCACAGTCTGTCACTGGATAACAAAGAAACAGAACAAAATGACTGTGTGCCACCGTCACAGTCTGTCACTGGATAACAAAGAAACAAAACAAAATGACTTTGTGCCACCGTCACAGTCTCTCACTGGATAACAAAGAAACAGAACAAAATGACTTTGTGCCACCGTCACAGTCTCTCACTGGATAACAAAGAAACAAAGCAAAATGACTGTGTGCCACCGTCACAGTCTGTCACTGGATAACAAAGAAACAGAACAAAATGACTGTGCCATGTCAATTTATTTCATTCTATATACTTTGTACTAATTTTCTGTGTCTTGTTTTCTCTACAAATCTGTGCCACTTTAAAGAAATGAAGGTGTTTGCTTTAAATTTGTATGGTCTGCTGTTGTGTGCCGTCATCCCCCCCCCCCCCCCATCTCTCAGATAATGAACAGGACACCACACTTTAACGCCTGTCCTTTAACTGGGCGAGGTCGACTACGCGAAGTATTCTTCGAGAAGCTTGCCACATAACTCGAAGCTTTAGCACTGAGTTTTTAGCTAACTTCGAGAAGCTTGCCACATAACTCGAAGCTTTAGCACTGAGTTTTTAGCTAACTTCGCGAAGTGCTCGCGAAGTCGACTTTGGGCTTTATTAAGGACCGCCTTTGGGATGAAGACAATAACAACGTCAAATAACCATAACCATGGCAACTAGACATTAATACGCGTCGGTAATCCACATCAGATTCATTTACCATTTGTAATGGTCAGCATCACACCACATGGCTCGGACCCTTCACACGATTGTGTAACTTCTTCTTGACCAATGTTTTCAGGGCACGTTCTGTTCCTCGTGCTACAAATTCTGCTGCCTTCTGGACATTCTCTGTCAAAGCAATCAGAAAGAAAAGTAAGTCTCATACTGTGTTTTATTTAGCTATTTAATCTGTTGGCATAACATAATTATTGTAACTAAAAAGATGGAATAAGTCTTAACCGGTACACGATCTCAATAGAAGTACAACCTATATATTCATTTCTTGATTCAGAAAGAAATAAAGAAAGCATCAAAGCCATTTTTAAAAATTTTTTTTTTGTGAAGCATGGTCGTGGCTTTAGCTCAGAGATTGTTGTATTTTAATCAGTTGATGAAAAATGTGTTTACTAAATTGGGATTTTCTACAGTGCCACCTAAACGTTCGTTCAGGGAGGGTATGAAGCTATCAAACAATTACACTAAAATAAGGTTTAAGCCTGTCCCAAGGAGAAGTCCTTGGCCTGTCCTTAACTGGACGAAGTCGACTACGCGTAGCTCACTTCGCGAAGCTACCGGAACTAGACTTCATCGAAGTAATGCAGAGCCGCTCACAAGAAATAACGGTTTTAGGTGTGACGAAAAAAAGAACAGGGCCTGAGTATGGGGATAAATACAAGACTTATTTTACAACCATTTGAAAAATACATACATCCCCCGTGGTTGCCCGCATGACGACATCGTTTTTCTCGTGTTTTGAACTTGCCGGTGTTACAGCACAGAGCAGAGTCCGCCTCGCACTTTGCTTTGTGTACATCACGTGGCCTTTCAAACTCCCGCACAACGCAACATTTTCACGAGAAAAACACGTTTATTTGTTTGCTTTGTCTGTATTACACATTTCTATCTACATTTACCACTAAAACACCAAGTGGTGTACTTTATTTTGCAAGTGAATCGTATTCATACAAAATAACGTTATCACGGGAAGAGCAAAGGGAAGACACTCTATTATGCAAACATTTTCCGAGCTCAACTGTCCCGCTCAAACCGTGTAGATCTATTTTTGCGGGCACCCCCCGAAGAAATGCAGTCTCATCGGCTTCCACCTGCAATATATTCGTTTTCCTTAGGAATGTGACGTTGTCACGATTTAGTGACACGGTCACGATTTAGTGACATGGTCCGAGAAAGAGTCACTTTTTCGGGTGCCTTTGTCGAATTGCGACAGAAAGCGCCTGTGCGTGAGTCTGGGCTACGGCAGATTTTTGCTAACCATGCATAAGCCAAGCACGGGAATTTTGTATTGCACGGATTTCACCGGGTTGATTTCTGCTGTCGAGGCAGAATTGTCGATAACGGAACTGGGGTAGTGACAAGGTGAGTCACGTGATTTTGTCAAGGTTGTCTCTCTGAGACATTTAACTTGACACTCGAACACTCTGCGCTGGGGAGGACGGTGTGTCTTAAATTTCCTGCGAGCTTTGATGGATTTCATCGTTTTGATTTCTGCATTGATTTCAACGCGCCGCTCTGCATGTACAGGAGGGGCTCCAGGAAACTTCAGTTGAGACCACCTTATCTCTTTTCACATGCGGTCTGACGTGACGGGTCGTCAATTTCTCTTCGCCGTGCGGGGATGGTTCTTCACCGCATATAGTATTCGGCAAGAGGGTGAATGGGGTATCGCTGTTGACGAGCAGGTGCCATTCAAAGGAGGAAGCGGTTTTCTTTTCCATGAGAGTGCTACATTCATAGGCTTTTGAGGTAATAAATCATTATTTAACGCTGTTGACGAGTCTGTGTTTGTGGAATGAAATACTCTGTTGTTCTTTCCAGGTGAGCGCATAATTTGCTCTTCGTGACGCTAGAATATTAATCTGTATATGGTTTTTGCAGATATGGAGAGAAGGAAGGAAATGGCTGATTTGTTGTTGTAAAAGTTCGTTTGTGCAGGCCCACGTGCTCGATGAGATATGTATAGATGACATGTTTAAAGGTGGAGGTTGAGGGGTAGCTTGGCATGTGTAGTGCACCGGTGCTTTTTGTTGCAGCCTTTCTATCTACTGTTGCTGGCTGTTCTGCTGCCTATCTGCGGAACACTGTTAACTGCAGACGCTGTAACCGGGATCATCTGTAACCAGCTAACCGGTTAACCAGCGACTGGGTGAGGCGCCTGGTGTCTCCACTTTTCCCTGCTTCGTAACAACGCCAGCCGGCACTACATTCTACGGAGCAGTTGTGGAGACTGTGAACTAATTACAGGCCGTCCACCCAGTGGCAAAACAAAGCTAAGTGCACCATGTCTTTGCACCCCGTTGACCACCGTTGTCATATTTTATATTTATGATTATATTCGAGTGGTGACAACGTGGGGTGTGTGACACCTGCATAAATTGGCACTTTTAGGCAGATCAGATATATTTCCTAGCTATACACGGGATCAGCGTGTTACTATAATTAATTTTGTTATACTTTAACTGGCATTTTTGTCAGTGACCTCATTGTATTTTACGTTTTGAACGTAAAAGAACATATTTTGGAGTGAAGTCTCGAGGGAGGTGGCGAGTTATTACATAAACAGGCGTCTGAAACTTATACTTTTGTTGTTTCTATTTAATTGTATGACTGCGAGAGTGGATTGTGGTGTTAGTTAGTTAGAAGTAATTAACCGTTTCATAATCACCTTATGTGATATAGTGAAACGTGACAGACGTCCTGTTCTTCGTCAGGTCACACCTATCTCGAAAACTAAGCGTCGCACAGAACCAGCGCCCCTCCATTAAAGCTTCGAGGCAGTCCAAGGGAAGGCACTATAGTGGAGAAGAGAGTTACATCTTTTCATGTCTTGGCGTCTCAAATCTTATTAGCCAGAAAGCGCATGTGCGAAGTCTCGACCAGCGCGTGGTGTGCTTCTTTCTGAGTAGGCCTACTTTACGTCACAAATTGTACTTTACGTACTTGATGATGACGTAAGTTAATGGTAACACATAGTTATGTGTTCTATTTTGTTTACTGAGCACGGCTAGGACCAGTCGGCGTGAGCGCTAGGATTTCGAGTTTCATTCATGTCAATGCATTGCAGTATGAAATAATACAGGTAGGAGGTTAGTTCTTGTACTTCGGGTCAACCAAAGTCGATTAATTCATTCTTCACTACGGTATTGAGTCTGATTTCGTCGTCCATATTGAATCGAAGAGCACTCTTCTTTAAAAAAAAAAACCACTTCGTTGCGAGCTACGGCGAAGCTTCGCATGTCAAAACTTGAGAAGCGATGTAGTGGACAAAGTACTTCGCCGTAGCTGCGAGTTTTCGGTATAAAGACTTCGCGAAGCTTCGTGTAGTCGACTACGGGCTCAATTAAGGACGGGCTTCATGGAAATCACCGGAAGGATTTACACTTACAGTTTCATTAAGATTTGTTCATTATCTCACACACACACACACACACACACACACACACACACACACACACACACACACACACACACACACACACACACACACACACACACACACAGAGACGTGCAAGCAACAACAAGAGGTAAACAGTGCCTTGTAGAGCTAGATCCCGCGCTTCCTGGGTCCTTGCTGCACGATGAGCTGCAACAAAACATTATCGTCAACTTCGTTTTTTTGTTCAGTCAACACCAGTGAAATTCGAATTGCATATACTGATATTATTGTTTATATAATACATATACACACACACACTAACACACACACACGCACACACACACACACACATACACACATCCACGCTGTTACACGACACCCGAGATTGCCACAAGTTCTCAAATGTCGTATAGTTGTGTTCTTTTATTCTACGTCGCCCGTCTTCGCAGCAACAGAAAACAACTCGTCAAATTGAGTTCGAGGATTTATTCAGCATTCAATACATACAACTGCACAACGTAGCAGAACTCAAATAGAAGCTTTTTTACATACAAATCGCGCTGGCATATATAGTAAATACTCAATCTCGAGAATATTCCAGACCGAACATGATACAACTACATTATACGAGCCGTGCATGGACTAAACTAGCGACATTCTCTATGACGTACATCAAAAGCGCCGACGCACTTAATCCGAACGAACGCCACGAACTCACGACTAAAACAGCATGGTAAACAACTTGTTTTGACAGGACTAGAAAGTTCACCTGCATTCTCGTCCAAGCATAAATATTGTGTTTACAAAATATAATATCGGTACTTTCCCACAAAGTACAAACAAGTCAACTACATGCAACACACAAAACCGAACCAAAGCTCAGCAACGGTAGCGTTTCCTAACATTACCCCCAACACCAGAAGAAATTTACCTAATTTCTTTCAATCATTGAAACGCTACCTGTACACATATTATGTATACATAACAGATTGAAATTCAGGTATGTACATTAGTCTGTTGGAGAATGAACACAGTTTTACTCACATACTCGGCTGAGAAAATCTGCTCCAACATTGTCTGAACCTTTGATCGATTCCACTCGCATATCAAAGTTCTGCAAGTACATCACCCACCTCATGATACGATTATTCACAAACTTCGCAGAGTTCAGATAGGTGAGGGGTTTGTGATCAGTCTGAAGCACGAATTTCACCCCTTGGAGGTAGAGTTCAAATTTCTTGATTCCCCACACGATGGCTAAACACTCTTTCTCCATGGTCGAGTAGTTCTTCTCGGCTCCTGACAGCTTCTTGCTGGCATAGCTGACCGGAAACGGTTTACCTCCATGCTCTTGCATCAGCATGGCGCCGATCCCTTCGTCCGATGCGTCTGTACGCAAGATGAACTCTTTGGCGGTATCAGGAAGGCGTAGCACCGGGTCTCGTGACATCAGGTCGCGCACGGTCTGGTATGCCTTCTCCTGAGCTGGTCCCCAGAGTATTGGGTTGGAGCATCCTTTTCGGGTCATGTTCGACAAAGGCGCCGTTATGGCGGCGAAGTTTGAAATGAACTCTCTGTAGTACCCAGCCAATCCAAGGAAGGATCGCACCTGCTTCTTGGTTTCAGGACGTGGCGCATTGAGGATCTTGGTGACGTTTTCCAACAAAAGCCCCTTTTGACCTTCCTTCAGTGAATGTCCTATGAAGTCAACGTTGTCGGTCCCCAAAATGCACTTGCCGGGTCTCACGGTCAGATTAGCTTTTGTCAGGCGGGAAAACAGTTCCCTCAAAGTCTCCAGATGCTCCGCAAAGGTCTCCGTGTGGACTAGCAGATCATCCCAGTAGTACACAACATTCTTCATTCCTTTGAGCATTTTTCGCATTCCCCTCTTCAGGGTAGCACCACTGTTCACCATGCCAAAAGGCATCCGCAGGCACTCATACGTTCCGTCTGGAGTTGCAAAGGCGGTCTTTGGTATGTCATCTTCGCGCACAGGAATCTGCCAATATCCCTTGCTGAGATCGATCTTTGAGAAGATCTTACTGCCAGTTAACTGTCGGAATAGATCAATTGCCGTCGGCATTGGTTCAGGGTCAAACACGGTGATCTTATTGACTTTCCTGAAGTCAATGCATACCCTGTTTGTGCCGTCTTTCTTCTTGACAACAACAACGGGAGATGAGTAAGGGGATGATGACTCACGGACGACCCCCATCTTCAACATGTTGTCGATGTCCTTCTTCAAGGATTCCCGAGCCTGAAACGGGATAGGGTATGGTTTTGAGCGAACAGGAACGTCAGATGTGAGGTGGACTTCATGTTCGACCAAGGACGTAGAGCCTGGAACATCAGAGAACCTATGGGTGAAGTCGCCCATAAAATCATGCAGCTCCTTCTGCTGATCTTCTGTCAGGTCAGGTCTTAGCTTGACGTCATCCACTCCCTCTTTCTTGTGGAGGTCTCCCAACTCCAGTAGTTCCTCACCGTCGAACTCGTCTAGTTCGGCTGGTTCTCCCACACTTGCTGCGACCTGTACTGCTTCCGGAGGTCTCTCCACATACAGTTTCAGGAGGTTAGCGTGGTAGATCTTGGACTTCTTGCCGACATTCACCTTGTAGTCGTTGATCCCTACCACGGCCTCAACCTCGTATGGGCCTTTCCACTGCATCAGTAGTTTGTTGTGATCAGTGGGAAGCAGTATCAGCACTTTGTTACCTGGTGTAAACTTCCTATTTACGGCTTTGCGGTCGTAGTAGTGCTTTCCACTATCCTGAGACTTTCTCAAGTTTTCTCTAGCAATCTCGAGAGTCTCCTCCAGTTTCTCTCGCAACTCGAACACGTACTGGTAACTGTTCTTCACTTCAGGTGTGTCCACATCTTTCGTCCACAATTCCTTTAGTATCTGCATCGGGCCTCTCACGGTCCGCCCGTACATCAGCTCGAACGGGGAGAATCCAGTGGACTCTTGTGGCACCTCCCTGTATGCAAACAGCAAGGCATTGATGTAGCGATGCCACTGCCTTGGCTGCTCACTGCATAGTTTCTTCAGCGTGGACTTCAGCGTCGCATTGAATTTTTCGACCAGCCCATTGCACATCGGGTGATAGGGTGTCGTAGTCAAGTGACGAATGCTCAGCAGCCTGTTGACCTCTTCCATGCATTTAGAGACAAACTGTGTCCCCAGATCTGTGAGGATCTCTTCAGGAACCCCAATTCTGCTGAAAATGTCCACAAGTGCCTCGGCAACAGTCTCGGTGTCAATTTTCTTCAGAGGCACGGCTTCTGGGTATCTGGTTGCAGAGTCTACCAGGGTCAGTACCCAACGATGACCCTCTTCACTTGGCGGTTTGATCTCGCCGATGAGGTCAATGGCCACCCTCTTGAAAGGTCGGTCGATCAAAGGCATCTTCTGCAACGGCACTTTCGGGACCCTTCCTCGAGGTATGGTTTTCTGGCAAATATCGCACGATCGGCAGAATCGAGTCACATCTGCATGCAGTCCTGGCCAGTAAAACGCAGCCTGGATTCTGTCCGATGTCTTCTTGACCCCCAGGTGACCTCCCATAATAGAGTCGTGGGCCACCTCCATCACCTGGCGCCTAAGTGGTTGAGGCACCAGAACTTGACGTAATGGCTTCCCACCGTTGACTCTCGCGTGCTGGAACACTCTGTACAGAATCTTGGCCTTCACTTCAAATTGCACAGTGCCTTCGCCCTTAGTCATCTCCTTGACAGGACGACTCCTGTACTTTGTTAAGGTCGAATCAGCTTCCTGTAGCTGAATCAGCTGATCCCTGTCCACGACAGCAGTTGCAGAGCTGTTGGTGACCCTGAGTGGCGTAGTTGTTTTGTCCTTCTTCGCCTGGGCTCTGGTCGTCACAGCGCTTACAACCTGCGGCTGGTCGCGGCGATGCACAGTTGCTCTGTCATCTCGTAACAGTTCGCTGATATCTTCATTCGCGAATGGCAGTGGGTCTTCCTCCTCAACAGCAGGCTGAGCTGAGCCCATTCTCCATTCGACATCAGGGTCATCAGGACGTCTCGCACCCCCAATGTTCCCAATTAATAGATCGTACAAGGGCTTCTTCAGGCAGACGGCCTCAACTTCTCCGGTGAAGTATGGAGTATCTATCTGGATCTTTGCCACTGGTGCCCTCACGCATTTGCTGTCAGCCATGAGCGTCCACTTGAAGTCACCAGTGAACTTCTCTGTTGGCACCAGATCCTCTTTGACAATGACTCCATTGCAGCCCGAATCTCTGAGAACAGTCACTTCCTGCTTCTCAACAAATCCCTTCGACACGGGCATGTTCGACACTGACACAGCTGCGCTGGCGACGACAGAGATTGACTTGCCATTGGCGAGTAGAAGCTGGCCATCAGATATACATTCTTCCACGTCCGATGGTGTATCCACTTGCTCGGCAGCCCTTGGAAGTATGACGCTGCTCGCACATACTTGTTGGTTCGAGCCACTCGTTTGCCTCTTGTTGTCGTAATATCTCCGTCGATGTTCTTGCGCTTTGTCATTGACATGTCCGTTATTTTTCTTTTGGGGACAGTTGGCGACTCGGTGACCCTTGGCATTGCAATGGAAACACGTTATGTTCTGCCCTTCATTGGATGATGGTGCGGACTCAGTTTGTCCCTTGGCAGGTTGGTTTCCCTGGTTCCCGCTCTTCTGGAAAGGTTTCGATGACTTTGACGTCCCCAGGGTCCTTCCATGAGCAATGAGATAACGCTCAGCAGTATCAGTAATGTCCTTCAAGCCCCGCAGTTTTTGCTCTTCCAAGCGGGTCGCCAGGTCCTTCGGGCAGGCATTTAGGAACTGCTCCTTCACGATCAAGTCCCGCAGACTCTCGTATGACTGCTCTTCACCTGATAACTCCACCCACTTCTGCAGGTATGACGACAGACGCTCCACAAACTGGCTCGGTGTCTCTCCAGACAATGGCTGGCATTCGCGGAAGCGTTGACGGTAGCCCCTTTCAGTGAAGTTGTAGCAACGCAACAGAGCTTCCTTCAGTACATCATAGTCTCTGGCGTCATCATTTGAGAGTCTAGTGTAGACCTCAAGTGCTGCCCCAGTCAAATGTGCGCTGAGTTGAATCGCCCAGTCGTCGCGCTGCCATCTAGCACTCTCAGCGAACCTCTCGAATCTTGCAAGGTAGCAGTCGATTTGGTCCTTCCCGTCAGCGAATGCTGGAAGTTTCGGTGCCCTGTGTAGCATTTGCTGCTGGTTATCTCTTTGGCGTGGTGCCTCGTGCTCATTTTGAACACGCACCATTTCTGTCTGAAGCTCTAAGCGCTTCGTCTCCATTTCTATCTGGAGCTCTAAGCGTTTCAGCTCCATTTGCCTTTCTTCACGCTGTGCTTCTCTTTCTCTTTCTTCACGCTCACGCTGCGCTTGTCGTTCTTCACGCTCACGCTGCGCTTGTCTTTCTTCACGCTGCGCTTGTCTTTCTTTTTCTTCTCGCTCACGCTGCGCTTGTCTTTCTTCACGCTGCGCCAGCAGTCGTGTCTGGGACTCGACGAACTCCGTCAACTGCTTGCCTTTTAGTCCCAGTTCAATTCCTTTTCCCCAGAACTCAGCCATTCTGGTCTTTTCCGGTGCGTTCGTCTGTATTCTTTCACAGCCCCGAACGTAGACGAATGTAGTCTTCTAAAAGAACACAGTCTCTACTGCACCTCCGATGCTTCTCTCGTCGCTGTTCACCTTCGTAGACGCAGGCTGCCACCCTCCTCGTCTAACGTGACGGCGCACTCTGCTCACGATACGTACGCGACGTACCTCAGTCGTATTTCGTAGTATTAATGCACTAGCTCCGCGACGAAGTCCGTCTCGTCCAAACGGCAGCTAACCTCTGTAATCCCGATACACTCCGGCGTCGCTCACCGTACCGAGCTGCGGCGATTACCAAACTCTTCACCAGTCACACCGAATCCACGGTTCCGTAGTCTCAATACTGATCCCTCAGGATACGCCCGATTGATGGCTACCTCCTGTGACTGTCTTGACACTGGTCCTTGTTGCTGGAAAACCCTTGGCGTTAAACGTAGATCCCGGCTTGGCCCCCAATTGTTACACGACACCCGAGATTGCCACAAGTTCTCAAATGTCGTATAGTTGTGTTCTTTTATTCTACGTCGCCCGTCTTCGCAGCAACAGAAAACAACTCGTCAAATTGAGTTCGAGGATTTATTCAGCATTCAATACATACAACTGCACAACGTAGCAGAACTCAAATAGAAGCTTTTTTACATACAAATCGCGCTGGCATATATAGTAAATACTCAATCTCGAGAATATTCCAGACCGAACATGATACAACTACATTATACGAGCCGTGCATGGACTAAACTAGCGACATTCTCTATGACGTACATCAAAAGCGCCGACGCACTTAATCCGAACGAACGCCACGAACTCACGACTAAAACAGCATGGTAAACAACTTGTTTTGACAGGACTAGAAAGTTCACCTGCATTCTCGTCCAAGCATAAATATTGTGTTTACAAAATATAATATCGGTACTTTCCCACAAAGTACAAACAAGTCAACTACATGCAACACACAAAACCGAACCAAAGCTCAGCAACGGTAGCGTTTCCTAACACACGCACACACACAACTACGCACACACTCAGATTCAGGCTACACTCTCTCTTGTTCTCTGTATCTCTTTTTACATTTAGTCAAGTTTTTTCATTTCAAGTTTTGACTAAATGTTTTAACATAGAGGGGGGATCGAGACGAGGGTCGTGGTGTGTGTGTGTGTGTGTGTGTGTGTGTGTGTGTGTGTGTGTGTGTGTGTGTGTGTTCACAACTACATAACTGGGTTCCTTGCATTAACACACAAGCGTCCAACTGGGTTTAAAAAAAAAGTCGGTTCCAAAAATAGGGACCCACTTTTTTTACTACTGTTTCTAGAAGGAAAGTGTCAAATGAAGATTCTCAGAAGTTTTCAAGGCTGGAACCTTTTTGTGCACTTTAGTCAACTTTGTGTGTATATTAGTTCACACACCAAAGCGTGTGAAAAAGTTTCTGAGTTTCCGAAACACACAGCCCAAGGACAGATAACTCTAGTTACTGACGAGTTGCATTTTCAAGATGGCGACGCCTCGTCGATCCAAGGTAAGCGGGAAACTTAATTTTATGATTGTTTCATTATTAGGGAACAGAAACTGTATGTTTTTGTCATTGTTCTTTTTAATTTATTGTGAATAAGTGTTTTTGTGTAGGCTATATTATCTTGGGATGAGGCAGTGACTGATCGAACGGTCGCGAACGGCGGAGATAGTATTGATCTATTTTTCACGCAAGAAAAATGCCTGCACTTTCTTCTTTCAATTTCATGCTATTTGTGCGTTTAGTGCTGAATTTATAAGAGTAGGTAACTTGAGGATGGTGATAATAATATGGCATTTCTTAGCTAAGCTTACAGAAAACACGATTTGAAAAGACCGGCTGTCAATCCGATCTCTAATAGACGCAGGCTTTCTTCTAGTTTTCACCCGCCTTCATCTTTTTGAAGATTCTGTCAGTGTTTAACACAGCACTCGGGGCAACACATAATATTGATAGACATGCACAACAAAATTGAATATTGACAGCATGCGCATGCATGTGTATATCATTGCTGTAAGTGTAAGTGTAATTGTTTGCATTTTATTTGCAGATGATTTCTTCAGCAAGCCATTATGACGGGTAATTCAAAGGTGAGAAGGATCACGATTAATCAATGTCAGTGCATCCTGGCTGGTCCATGAGAGTGGGAAATCTGTGGGTTGATCTGTAACCAAATCAAACCAATAAATTTCATTTTTGTAGAGCTCCAGCCTGGCATTTAATATTATAAATGATGAGAAAGACTACATGGGTCATTGGGTGAACATTCCATTGTCAGAAATGTGTGATTGGGTTTGTTAATTGTTGGATGCTTAACGCCCAGTCCACAACTATAGGCGACCTCAGGGATGACTCATGATAGGGTTATTAAACGGGAAAATACAGGTGTATGAACATAGGGCGGCAGAAACAAAACACCCTCGCGGGGCCGGAGAATAAAGCGACCCCTGAAAACTAAAAGGGCTTAACCCCCTGTCCACCCTAACCGTTATGACTGCTTAAATGTTATCTGTCCCTCCGTTCGGTTGTTCATCTGGCTGTCTGTCCGTCTTACTGTCTGTGCACGCCGGAGAAAAATATAACTTTAAAGATGCACAGAGTTGAAGTCTATATCAACAGTATTTTGATAAGTATAGGTTACAACACGAGTGGTTTTTTATATGGCTTGTATTTCAGTCAAGACCCAGCGGATGAATATCATCGGGAGACACGAGCCTTTGGCGAGTGGCTCTCGATTGATATTCCCGCTGGGTCTTGACTGAAATACAAGCCATATAAAAAACCACGAGTGTTGTAATCTGTATATCCCATTCTACCATCAAACACAAAGTGTAGACTACTAGCGGCACTGTTGCGATCTGTGGACTGTAAAACTGTGGTGCCGGCGAGACTTAGCCCTTTTGCAACCTTAAAACTAAGTGACCGTCGCTGAAAAAATAAAACGAATGAGTGCATCGATAAGTACGCGGTAACACTACTTTCAGACCATTTAAAAGCTTTAAGTAAAGGTTCATAAGATGCAAGAAAGTAATGAAGTCGTATAGAAATTAATTTAGTTGAAGCGCACAATTCTTTTTTTTTTTTGCGTTTCAGGTCGGCAGAACGGGCAAAACGGGTTTGGGACCCATTTGGCTTACTCGATTCAGAATCGATTCCACGTTGTTTTTCTCGAACGTGTGTAATTAGGCTTATTGACAGAGAAGCAAATTTTAGGGAACAAATATGTAGGTTTAGATTTAACCATTTGCTCCCTATTTGAAATGTATCTACGTGATAAACTGTTTTGCGAGTGTGTTTGCATGGATGAACTTAAACTGGTATGGGTATGAGGAAAACGCGACCGACACGTCTGTCACCGCCGATTGATTGCATTTTGAAGGAATATGACTGGATTACGGAAAAATACACACATGTTAAGTTCTCGGATACCTTCATCGCCAATGTGGACTTACTGCAGAGCCAGGCAAAAGAGTAGACTTGCTCGCAAAACACGTGAAACAGCTGATGATAGCGAAGCCCAACCGTGCCAGGTAAGGACGGTCTGACAGATTCTCATAAGTCGTCTGCTAACGAAGCAAGGGGAGGGTACTCGTGTTTTTGTTTTGGTTCGCTAGCATCTGGTTATCTTGTAAGTTGAATGTTCGTTTTTTTCGACCTGCATTGCTTTCATAATGAAAGAAACGTTTGCTTATTGCATCTCATACATCAGATCAGTTCTGAGATTCATTTTTGCGTGCAACTGATATGGTTTTCTGAGCCGTGCAATACGATTTTGGAACTTCATACAAATGTGTCACATTGTTCGGCGCGAGGTCAAAGGTCGGGAGCAAAGTAGTTCTTCGCCCAAATCGGAATCTGCACTATCATATATTTTTTTGAGTCCATGATGTATTTATTGAGCTATAAAAATACAACATATATACCCATACTGAAGTAACAGAGACAAAGAAGGGAGGTCATGGGATATTTATGTATATACACTTTATTAATATACTGGTAATGTTTATTTAGTCAAAAAACTTAATTTTGCACAAGATATCACTGCGTATATATATATGACCATTTTTACCTGCCGAAACAAATCACCTTACCTCTTGCTCTCACTGTTCTAGAACTGTGACGTCATTTCACATTTTCAGTACACTCTAGCTTAGTTACACACAGTCAATGTGAAGAAAGTCTCCACTTTGACTGCCAAATTTTGCGATTCTGAATGTTGTTCAGTCAGCAGTTGTGAAAATAATAGTGAAATAAAGCAAGACCTGTTGCTGTTCTTCAACTTCAAGAATACCAGTATGAGTTGTATTGCAGTGATGCAAGCAAGGAATTAGTAAACAATCAACTGTATTTAGTGGAGTCTCATCAGGCTTTGGTGTGATCATGAAAACCGAATTCATACTACAGTAGAACCCCCTATTTACGACTTTGGAAAAACCTTGACAATTAGGTCGTAAAAAAAGGGGTGGGGGGGGGTGTCTTAAAATGGTTGTTTGAGTTTTTGGCCCGGGCGGTCATGAATTTGGTTGCAGTGTACAATGTATATGTACTGTTATGTACTGTCAATGTACACACACAGTTGCAGTTTACAGTCATATCTACACACACACACACCCAAACACATTACAGCAGAACAACTTTAACTCAAGTTTCTAAGAAAATTTACTCATGGCGTAATGCTCGCTCCCCGCCGAGTGAAGCACATTTGACATTGTGGCGCAACCAGTAAAATCCGAATGTCCTGCTCGATAGAAAGCATAACGACTTTTCTCCCGAATCATGTTTCTGCTCACAGGAATGTTTCTTCGCCGTGCATCGCTAAACTTGTCTCATACATGATCGTTGAGGTCTTCGTACAGGCACCTTTCTTTGCGTACTTTCGCTTCGCTATCCTTCTCCCCATCTTGATAACACCGAGTCTTTATTCTTGACGATACACAGGATTTGCGTCTTCCCGACTCCTAAGTAAGTCGCCACGGATTGCCATTTCGCTCGATTAGCGATTACTTTATTACCTCTCTACTCAAGAGTTGGCGCTTTTCTCTTTATTTCGCGAATTCAGCTTAGACACGTTTTGATAACATAATCATAGATTTTGTACCATCTGTGGCATAGGCCTATCACTCACAGTCACATTTATATTTGAAAAAAATTCACCTACTGCCCGTTGAATCATGAATGCACTGTTACGAGAATTAATAAACACTTAAAGCAGATGCCATCAGAATCTGAATGTCTAAACTCTAAAAGAAACATTTACAACAGGGCATGGTTTTCTAGTTTGCTTACTTTTTTTTTATAAAGACTTACAAAGTGCTCGCGATTGTCTCTTTTGGTACACTCTAAGTCATTACGGTAGCCCACCAAGTACTGTTATGATGTCAAGTCTTATGTCAAGCACCAAGTCCAAAATTTCCAGGTGTGCTCATTCACTTTTGATAAATAAAAATAATACAAATTGGCGATGCTCATTTTTGTGAAATTATTTTCAGATTGATATAAAAGCAACTTCATTCTACCTCTGTTAATTTTCCCTTCGTACTACTTCAGTGCATCTTTAGTTTAAAGTGAGGCCACCTCCAAAACTATGTTCATACCTCAACCATGATGTTGGATCTAGGCTGTTTGCATTCTTCAATTTCTTGTCAGCTGAATTTTCCTCTCAGCATTAATATTGACAGTTCTGGCTCTCCACTACTTGAACCTTTTGTTTTTCAACAGGGTGTCACATGGTGCCAAAGAGACCCATGAAACCAGGGTATCCAAAGCGTCGGCAGAGAGGCAAAAGAGGAGGGAAAAGAGGACGTTCGAGTCTTCATACTCATCACTACCTTCTAGGTTAGCCTCATTTTCATTGTCTTTTGCACATGGGATCAGCTCCATGATTAGCTAGGTCTACGTTTCCCAGGTGTATGTTCCTTCAGGTCTCTATTCCTCGAGTCCTTTATTTCCCCCCATTCCCTCTGGTCTCAGTTCCCCAGGTGTATGTTCCCTCCAGGGCCAGGGAACAAAGCCCTGCGGGACATTAACCAGGGGAAACACGGACCTGCTCCCATTGTGTCCTTGGGCTGAAGGCTCACGCTCCTATTTGTGACCAAGTGTAACCATGCTAGCCTTTCACACTTGTAAAAAACTTGGTCTGCATCGTTTTAAGATAAAGCAAGGACTTGGTTTAGATTTTGTTCTGACATGTTAGATAGTGCCTATATTGTTTTGTTTCCATCTGACTATGACTGCCTAAATGTCATCCGTTCATCTGTCCCTCCATCCGGTTGTCCATCTGGCTGTCTGTCCATCTAACTGTCCGTCCGTCTGGCTACATGTCTGGGCACGATGGGGTTGTCTGTCCCTCCATCAGGTTGTCCGTCTGGCTGTCCGTGCACGCCGGGGAAAAATACAACTTTAACGTGAGGTCACCTCCAAAACTAAATATTTCATACCTCAACAGACTGTCCATGATGTTGGAATGACTTGGATCTAGTCTGTTTGCATTCTTGTCAGCTGAATTTTCCTCTCAGCATTAGTATTGACAGTTCTATATCTCCACTACTTGAACCTTTTGTTTTTTAACAGGTTGTCACATAGTGCCAGAGAGGACAATCAAACCAGGGTACTCAAAGCGTCAGCAGAGAGGCATGAGAGCCCAGGACAAAAGAGGCCGTATGAGTTTTCATCCGATTCTTCATACTCACCACCACAATCTAGGTTAGTCTTATCTTCATTGTCTTTTCTGTCCGGGATCACTTACACGATAACCCATGTCCATGTTCCCCAGGTCCATGTTCCTTCAGGTCTATGTTTGCCCAGGTCTGTGCACAGGCGGAAGGTATCGTTCACTGGACCACTACTTTCATAGAAAGACTACAAGGTATGTCACTCAGCTTCAAGTCGTCTGTGTTCTTGGAGTCGCTTCATGCGGACAATTGTTGTGTTCAAGGCGGTTTGTCTCTTCCAACAGTCTGTGTAAGGTCAAATAAATACAGTTGAATGATTGTTTTAACTACATCATACATGTATCTTTAATTTTCAGCTGCCGTCTGCTGCAAGTTGTTTTTAACCATCATTTTGACGAATGTTCGTTTGCGAACCGCTACCTGTAGTTGGGAAGAAATCATGCATCCCGCACCGAATATGCATACGGGTGCTCATTGGTCTAAAACATATGTAAATATTGCAGCGAAGGGAAGCTACCCACGGGAGTTTCACTTTAGGTTTTTGTTAGGTTTTTGGTGAAGAACCGTTTGCCAAATCAAAAATAATCATCGAATATCCGGTTATTAACCAATGAGCGCATCGCACTACCAACTCCTCGGACCTACAACTGTTCAGCTTTCCCACGGGATCTAAGTGATATGCCGGCGACAGACGCGTTTGGTCGCACAAAATACGGTGCAGCGGACAGGCAGCTAAACATAAAAGGTACAGATAGTTAGAACATTCATTTATCCTGGCATTTGTAAAGTTACAAAGAATCTCGACATTGGCAATTATTATTTGCATAATTTTTTTTGAAGTTAGTGGAGTAAGACTCGAAGCTGAGTGTCATACCTTGTAGTCTTTCTGTGAAAGTAGTGGTCCAGTGAACGATACCTTCCGCCTGTGGTCTGTGTTCCCTTGGGTCTATGTTCCTTCAGGTATATATGTTTGCCCAGGTCTATGTTTCATAAGCCAGAAACACAGTCGATCAACTGCAGTTGTTCGAGAGAACCACAGTAATCCGACATTATCGGGTTTCACAAACAAAATTTCAGTCGGCCGACTGCGAGTCATCTCACCTGAAGTCGGCCAAACACGGTGATGCTCTCCCCCCAACACTGTGTTCGGCTTACTGCGGTAAACCGAAAATAAATGTAATTATCCGCACAGTCAATGACACAATGACAATGCTCACACTTTGATTATGTTTTCTCTGGCCGATATGAATGCGTGATGTGATGTGTAAAACAATTCCATCTCAAACGGCATAAATAAATCCCTGCGCCTTGAATATGTGCGCAATATAAATTGTATAAAATAAAAATTTAAAATTTTTTAAAAATAAATCCCTGCGCTTAGAACTGTACCCACGGAATACGCGCGACATAAGCCTCATATTGATTGACTTTTTTGGATTGTGAGCCAAACCTTGTGATTGTTCTTCGAAATGTATCTATCATGACGCAGTAATCCAGGAGACAAGTCAGGGTTATGTCTTGAAGACGTCACATTATGGCGTAAGAGGGTTAGACGTCACGCGAAGGAATTACTGAAAGTCTCGATCATTGTTATTTTGAGCGGGCCGAGACTAGTTTTTTCTTCCATCGCCATTTCCACGTGCAAATGAGCAAACGGAAGTGGTAATGTTGCTAAATTTAGCCCTCGACTTGGCCATTCGGATTACTGTACAGTTGGTTGACTGCGGTTGTCCGCGGGTGACGGTGATTCGCTCATGAAACGCGCTTTTCGGTGACCCGGCGATCAACCACAGTCGATCGACTGGGCCCCAGGGGCCAGTTTCATAAGATAGCAGTGAACCGACTGACAGTCGATCGACTGCCCAGTCGATCGACTGTGGTTGATCGCCGAGGTCACCGAAAAGCGCGTTTCATAAGAATGAAAACTATTGCACGGAATCAAGTAATTTTTGTTGTCACAAGTTTTCCCCAAACTGGTCTTTGATGTAATGAAAAAGGCAAAGTAGTGACTTCATTAGTTTGCCCAGGTTCCAAAATATAATGAGTCCCCCTCGTATTGCTTTGTTTCTAGCTGACTATGACTGCCTAAATGTCATCCGTTCATCTGTCCCTCCATCAGGTTGTCCGTCTGGCTGTCCGTGCACGCCGGGGAAAAATACAACTTTAACGTGAGGTCACCTCCAAAACTATAATTTATTTCATACCTCAACAGACTGTCCATGATGTTGGAATGACTTGGATCTAGTCTGTTTGCATTCTTGTCAGCAGAATTTTCCTCAACATTAATATTGACAGTTCTATACAGTGGTCGCCGCTTAATAAAACCGCGGTTAATAGAGCCAGCCGCTTATAAAAGCCGATTTCAGACGGTCCGGATTTATCACTATATCTTATGTATTAGAAAAAGCCGGATAATAAAACCAACCCGCCGCTTATTAAAGCCAGTTTTCTCAGAGAAATCACGTAGTTTGTGACTAAAACTCGCATTATCTTGTTCTGATGTGGAAGACGACCAACAAACAAACACTCATTAAATCGTTCTTCTCTGCCGAGTAATGATTCGTGACGGTGACAGTGAAATTATTGATGTACCGAAGTGATCAAAGTACACGTACATGTACATAATTAAAACAAAAGTTCAACATCCTTCGTGAAGTTTTGTTTAGATTCAAACAAATGTAAATGACGAAAGAAAGTGACTGAGTGACGTAAACAAAAGAGAAGATTTTTTTTTTTTTCGAAAATGACGTATTCCTGGACCGCCGGTTAATAAATCCGCCGCTTATTAAAGCCATTTTTCGTCGGTCCAGAAGTGGCTTTATTAAGCGGCGACCACTGTATCTCCACTACTTGAACCTTTTCTTTCAACAGGTTGTCACATAGTGCCAGAGAGGACCATCAAACCAGGGTACCCAAAGCGTCAGCAGAGAGGCGTGAGAGCCGAGGACGAAAGGAGAAAAAAGAGGCCGTTCGAGTCTTCATCCCATTCTTCATACTCACCACCACCATCTAGGTTAGTCTTATCTTCATTGTCTTTTCTGTCCGGGATCACTTACACGATTACCCATGTCCATGTTCCCCAGGTCCATGTTCCCCCAGGTCTATGTTCCTTCAAGTCTATGTTCTCTTAGGTCTATGTTCCTTCAGGTATATGTTTGCCCAGGTCTCTGTTCCCTGAGGTTTATATTTTCCACCATGATTATGTTTTCTCTGGTCTCAGTTCCCTAGTTCTAAATTCCCTGGGTGTATGTTCCCTCCAGGCCCAGGAAACAAAGCCCTGCACAACATTAACCAGGGGAAACAGACCTGCTCCCATAGTGACCTTGGGCTGAAAGCTCACGCTCTTGTTTGTGACCAAGAGTAAACCATGCTTGCCTTTCACACTTGGAGAAAACTGGGTCTGTATCATTTTAAGATAAAGCAAGGACTTGGTTTAGATTTTGTTCTGACATGTTAGATAGTGCGTATATTGCTTTGTTTTCATCTGACTATGACTGCCTACATGTTATCCCTTCATCTGTCCCTCAATTTGATTGTCCGTCTGGCTGTCTGTCCATCTGACTGTCCATCTGACCGTCCGTCTGGCTGGTTGTCCGTCTGCTGTCTGTCTATATGACTGGCTGTCTGTCCATTTGTCTGTCTATCTGACGGGTTGTCTGTCCATCTGACTGTCCGTCCGTCTGGCTGTCCCTGCACACCGGGGAAACCTAAAACTTTAATGTGCGGTCACCTCCAAAACCATGTTTCATACTTTAACCAGGCTGTCCATGATGTTGGAATGACTTGGATCTAGTCTGTTTGCATTCTTGTCAGCTGAATTTTCCTCTCAGCATTAATATTGACAGTTCTGGCTCTCCACTACTTGAACCTTTTGTTTTTCAACAGGGTGTCACACAGTGCCAGAGAGGACCATGAAACCAGGATAGCCCAAGGGTCAGCAGAGAGGCATGAAAGCCGAGGTCGAAAGAGGAAGAGAGTAAAGAGGCCGTTCGAGTCTTCACCGATTCTTCATACTCACCACCGCCATCTAGGTTAGCCTTATCTTCATTGTCTGTTTGTGTCTGGATTCAGCTTCATCATTACCCAGGTCTGTGTTTCCCCAGGTCTATGTTTCTCCAGGTCCGTTTCTAAGGTCTGTGTTCCCCCAGGTCTGTGTTTCCCCAGGTCTGTGTTCCCCCAGGTCTGTGTTCCCCCAGATCTGTTCCTCAGGTCTGTGTTCCCAGACCTGCCTACCCTTACGATTTGGGCGTAACTTACTACGAATGTTAACCCAAACTACGCCACCATGCTTTCCAGAATGGAAGTACGATTTTTAAGAATCCAAAAGTATGATTTTTTGCATCTTATCTCGAAGTAAATCCGATCAGTATAGTTGTTTTCGCAGAGCTTGAGTTTGCGCCTGCGCGAGATCATTTAGGCAATATCCGGTCATTTCCGGTCTGTTCAGCCACAAACAAGATAGACGCTGCCGTTCGCATTACAATGAATTAGCGACGCGTGGAAAATCTGAGTCCCCACGAGACAGACGAATCTGACGAGGAAGCTTGTCACAGTGGTGGTAAAAGGATTGCTGTGAGAAAGAAGACAGCCATTCAACAGAAATACAAAGGCAGCTAAATGAAATCGTGGCCATGCCTAGGACCTTAATCAAAAGGACCAAAGCACGTCTTGTGTTCCCTTTGCCACAGTGACTTTTCGTGTGCACACATTGGAAAATATGACTGTGCATAGCACATCGGGACAGATTATCACAAGGATGCAGTACAGAGAGCTCATAGAAACAAAAAGACGTTCAAATTACCTGTTTCTTTATCAGGAAGTTGAGTGATACAGTAACAAAACTGGAGGGAGAAATTATCCGAGCAGAAGACTTAGTGTCAATGTGCAAAATGATTGCCGAATGGAACCTGATTACACTTTCTTCCAACAGATTACTCTTTTTGGCTTGACTCATTACACCTTGTAATTTTGGGGGTAGGCAGGTCTGTGTTCCCCCAGGTCTGTTCCTCAGGTCTGTGTTTCCTCAGGTCTGTGTTCCCCCAAGTCTGTGTTTCCCCAAGTCTGTGTTTCCCCAGGCCTGTTCCTCAAGTCTGTGTTCCCCCAGGTCTGTTCCTCAGGTCTGTGTTCCCCCAGGTCTGTGTTCCCCCAGGTCTGTGTTCCCCCTGGTCTGTGTTCCTCGGGTCTGTTCCCCCAGGTCTGTGTTTCCCCAGGTCTGTGTTTCCTCAGGTCTGTGTTCCCCCAAGTCTGTGTTCCCCCAGGTCTGTTCCTCAGGTCTGTGTTCTCCCAAGTCTGTGTTCCCCCAGGTTTGTTCCTCAGGTCTGTGTTCCCCCAAGTCTGTGTTTCCCCAGGTCTGTTCCCCCAGGTCTGTTTCCCTATGTCTGTGTTCCCCAAGGTCTGTTTCTCAGGTCTGTGTCCCCCCAGGTCTGTGTTTCCCCAGGTCTGTCTTCTTCTTCTTGTCGTTCGCCAATGCTAAACGTGGAGTCCAGCTCTGGTAATGAAGCTGGTGGTCTTATGAAGAGCCTCCACAGGTCCATGCAGCTTCTCATGAAGGGGCACCGGCCTGGTCCAGATCTCTCTCCTCAGGGGCTGGAGATTCCTGCAGTCCTGCAGGATGTGGGCTGCATCCTGCTCTGCGTCTCCACAGGGACACATGGGGGAGGGCACGGCTCGCAGTTTTTTGTGCAGGTGTTGTTGCATTCTGTTGTGCCCTGTTCTCAGGCGAAAAATGACTACCTGTTCAGGTCTTGACAGTTGGTGGTTGCTGTCGTGCGTTGGGGGGGGGGGGGGGGTTTAAGCAGAGACTTTATGACGGTTTTCATCTCTGTGGAGCTCACTGGGTTTTCTTCTTGTTCGTCCTCCGCACCCAGTTTGGCCATTTTATCCGCTTGTTCGTTCCCCTCTATCCCGCAGTGTTAGGGGACCCACTGCAATATCAATCAATCAATCAATATGAAGCTTATATAGCGCGTATTCCGTGGGTACAGTTCTAAGCGCTTGTCGAATACAGTCTTCAGACAAGTGATGTTATGAAGTGTCGTTGTAAGCTGAGGCAGTTTGTTGTTGTTGACTGCTTGCAGCACAGACAAGGCATCAGTCAGGAAGACAACTTGGGTGTCGGGATTGACCTTGCTGCTGATGGTATTGGCTGCGTGGATAAGCGCTTCTACCTCTGCTCTGTAGTTGGTGCAATGGAGGCCAGTTGGTATAGCCTCTGCTTGCCACTCTCCACTGGGGTGTTGGATGTAGACACCAGCTCCTCCTCTCTTGACGGCATCTGTGGCGGACCCATCTGTAAAGACCCGCATCCATGCTTCTTGGGGGTATCTTTCGTCGAGCATGGCAAGTGTCACCTGGCTTTCTTCTGCACATCGCTCTGTTCATCTTTTGTTGTGAGATGAGGAACTGTGGTCTGGATGGACACGTTTTCAAGGTTGTTTTTCCAGGGTGGTTCTTCAAGGGAGAAGTGTGATGGGTGAACCAGTTCAGGCATCTTTGCTTGGTGTTCTCTCTTCAGGGCCCGTGTCTCAGTTGCAAAGCTTGATCTCTTTAGCCTGCCAGAAGAGAGCTGCTTTATCCTTGCATTCATTTGGTGGTCTGGAATGCACTGGTACTTGATGTCTTGTACCATCGCTTTGCATTCTCTTCTCTTGCTGAGTGGAGGTATGCCGGTCACCTGTTGCATCTTGTCTATTGGGGTTGTCTTCATAGCGCCTGTGATGATTCTCATCGCTTGATTTTGGACTATCTCTAGGGTTTGAAGGTGCGTCTTGGCTGCTGTCATCCAAGAGCTAGATCCGTACTCAAGGTGAGGTCGTACGGTCCCCTGGTACACTGTCTTGAGGATCTTTTCGTTTGCGCCCCATTGTGATCCTGCCAGTTTCCTCATGATGTTCAGTTTTCTTCTGGCTTTTGCTTCCGCATTCATGATGTGATGTTGCCATGTCATGCGTTTGTCATATGTGACTCCGAGGTAAGTTTGCTGGTCTTCAAACTTCAGTGGCGTGTCACCCAACGTCAGTCTTCCAGGTTGTACTTTGGCGGAGAGTGTGAAGAGAGTAGCTGTTGTCTTGTCTCTGTTGATGGTTACACACCAGTTGTCTGTCCAAGCTGCAACTTTCTCGAGGGCAAGTTAATTGCATCCTGTAGGTCGCAGTTGTTGCATGCTCCTCAGTGCACCAGAGAACAAGGTCATCAGCATACAGTGCTGCATGGACTCTACTGGGCAACTCGGGCATTCAACAGAAATACAAAGGCAGCTAGCTAAATGAAATCGTGGCCATGCCTAGGACCTTAATCAAAAGGACCAAAGCACGTCTTGTGTTCCCTTTGCCACTGTGACTTTTCGTGTGCACACATTGGAAAATATGACTGTGCATAGCCAGGGCCTAGCATTGTAAGCTGTTCGGCTTACTTTACGCCGAAATAACATCTCCAGTACGCGGAACTCGATTTGGTGTACTCCGAAATGCAAAAACCTGTTATTCCCAAACGGTAAACCCAAACAGTCCCAGCTTTCGTTTTGTGCGCTGTTCGGTTCAATTCTCAATCGGTTTGACAGTTTGCTTGAGCACGCACTTCCTGTGGCATCGCGCGACCATGCTTTGTGCCGGTGTTTTGTGGCTCTAGACTTGAAATAATGTCTCGAAGCGACATTGTTGAACGTGGTCAGCCATTCAGTGACAAAGAATCTAGGTATTCCTGGAAGTGGGAATGGCACTTTCAGGCCAAATAACACAAGATTGTCAGTTTTCTTGTTTTCTGTCTGTGTTTTGCTTGTTGGTGAAGGCATAATTTAGTTGCTCAATCTTCTTGGGGGGGGGGGGGGGGGGTTCATTTTAGGTAAAAAAATCTCAATTTATTTTTCAAATTTTCTGAGTTTTTTTCTATTTCACCACTATATATATTTATATTTCTTCTTTTTTTTCCCCCACCAGGGGCCAGACCCCCGCCTTTGTAAGCTGAACTCACTTTTTCCAATGCTAGGCCCTGATAGCACATCGGGACAAATTATCACAAGGATGCAGTACAGAGAGCTCATAGAAACAGACGTTCAAATTACCTGTTTCTTTATCAGGAAGTTGAGTGATACAGTAACAAAACTGGAAGGAGAAATTATCCGAGCAGAAGACTTAGTGACAATGTGCGAAATGATTGCCGAATGGAACCTGAATACACTTTCTTCCAACAGATTACTCTTTTTGGCTTGACTCATTACACCTTGTAATTTTGGGGGTAGGCAGGTCTGTGTTCCCCCAGGTCTGTTCCTCAGGTCTGTGTTTCCCCAGGTCTGTTCCTCAGGTCTGTGTTCCCCCAAGTCTGTGTTTCCCCAGGTGTGTTCCTCAAGTCTGTGTTCCCCCAGGTCTGTTCCTCAGGTCTGTGTTCCCCCAGGTCTGTGTTCCCGCAGGTCTGTGTTCCCCAAGTCTGTGTTTCCCCAGGTCTGTGTTCTCCCAGGTCTGTTCCTCAGGTCTGTGTTCTCCCAAGTCTGTGTTCCCCCAGGTTTGTTCCTTAGGTCTGTGTTCCCCCAAGTCTGTGTTTCCCCAGGTCTGTTCCCCCAGGTCTGTTTCTCAGGTCTGTGTTCCCCAGGTCTGTTTCCCTATGTCTGTGTTCCACAAGATCTGTTTCTCAGGTCTGTGTTCCCCCAGGTCTGCTCCCCAAGGTATGTGTTCCCCCAGGTCTGTGATCCCCCAGGTCTGTGTTCCCCCAGTTATGTTTCTCAGGTCTGTGTTCCCGCAGGTCTGTGTTTCCCCAAGTCTGTGTTTCCCCAGGTCTGTGTTCTCCCAGGTCTGTTCCCCAGGTCTGTGTTCCCCCAAGTCTGTGTTCCCCCTGGTGTGTTCTTCAGGTCTGTGTTCCTCCAGGTCTGTTCCTCAGGTTAGTCATCCCCCAGATCTCTGTTCCCTGAGGTCTAATTTCCTCTGTGTCTCTCTTTCCCAAGGTCTATATACTAATAAATAATGTTATGTGTGTGTGTGTGTGTGTGTGTTTTTTAATGATTAATGTGTCCATCACCTTCGCAATATACTCTCACTCTCTCTTTCTCTCTCTGTTTTTTCCCTCTATGTCACTCAAACTTTGCTTGCAACAACTGCATTTTTGAATATAATTCTTCCTGTCCAATTGTTGTGAGTAAGATTATGTTGTCTCACACTCTTACCCTAACCTTTGTGGGATGTTGTATTCTGCAGATTCAGGATGCCGATCATCTCTTTGCCAGCCAAAGCAAGTCCTTTCAAGTGACCATTCAAGTGACCATTCAAGTGACCATTCAAGTGTTCAGTTTCCTGCTCTACTCAAAGAGGCACTGTCAGGTGGGGGGGGGGGGGGGGGGGGCGGAGATAAATGCAAAAAACATTGTTGTATTTTTTGCCAACAAGTCAATGTAAAAATGTCTACCCACCTTGAATGAGTTCACAAAGAAGAGCCAGAGGTAGCTCAGATTTTGGCAGTGAAAAAAGAAACTTGCTTCGCCGACAAGCTTACCTTGGATCCACGAGTCGTCGCCATCTTGAAACTGCAACTCGTCAGTAACTAGAGTTATCTGTCCTTGGGCTGTGTGTTTCGGCAAGTCGGAAACTTTTTCACACGCTTTGGTGTGTGAACTAATATACACACAAAATTGACTAAAGTGCACAAAAAGGTTCCAGCCTTGAAAACTTCTGAGAACCCTCATTTGACACTTTTCTGCTAGAAACAGTAGTAAACAATGTGGGTCCCTATTTCATAAACCGACTTTTTTTTAAAACAGTTTTTTGAAAAGGTAATTGGAAAAATGAAAGACGATGACATTTTCAGATTCGCTTCTCTTAAAGGCTGCCCTTTACGTAGCGTTCATTAATTAATTCCTATTGTTTACATGTGCCAATAATGTTATAAAACTGTACCTAAGGCGATATAATAAAGATTGGCTGTAGCTTTCGAACACAGAAAAAATTATTGCAGTATTGCAAAGTGGTGTTGATAGTGTCGAATGTAAACGGAACAGTCTCAAAGTGAAAGTGTATGTTTTCCGGAAATTGCGAAGTTAACAAGAATACAGAAAAGCTCGCTTTCCTGCTTAGCACAATACGCTACCGCGCTAATCTGGCGTGTCAATATCACTACGTTTTGCACGTGGAAGGTGAGCGATTACCCCCCGCGGGTTAGGGGGAAGAATTTACCCGATGCTCCCCATGTCGTAAGAGGCGACTAACGGATTTTGTTTCTCCTTTTACCCTTGTTAAGTGTTTCTTGTATAGAATATTATATAGTCAATTTGTGTACAGAATTTAGTCAAGCAGTATGTAAGAAATGTTAAGTCCTTTGTACTGGAAACTTGAATTCTCCCAGTTAGGTAATATATTGTACTACGTTGCAAGCCCTTGGAGCAAATTTTTGATTAGTGCTTTTGTGAACAAGAAACAATTGACAAGTGGCTCTATCCCATCTTCCCCCTTTCCCCGTCGCGAAATAACCCTTCGTGGTTGAAAACGACGTTAAACACCAAATTAAGAAAGAAAGGTGAGCGATTTCCTTCACGCGGGGATTGACGAAGCAGTACTGTCTGTGTTGACAGTCTAAAAATAGCCTAAGTCCTGGAGAACTGTTGCTAAACATAGCAATAAACTTTATAAAGAATTAATTATTTCTCGTAATTGGTAAGGACTTCAAACCTAAAACTTTGCAGGAAGCTTAATTTATACATCCCCGCAACGATGGGAAAAGCCCTGGAAGTAATTAAAATTATTAAATAGGACTATGTCAGCCTTTAAAGTATGGGGAAAGACTGTTCTCAAGAAGACACATTGATAAGTTGCAGACTCCCCGAACTTGGAAGACTTTCTAAGATATTGAGGGATACGTCTGGAATGATAATTAGTACTATCAACCAGGCTATAGCATGGTTACACTTGGTCACAAACAGGAGTGTACTCCGAATGATATGGTTTTTGGAGACACTGGAAGATATTCAATGTTTTTAAATTGCTATATGTGTGTGTTACAATATTGGTTGAAAATAACAATAATGAATGAAAACAGGATACCAAGAAAAGCGTATAATATGCTCTTGAAGTTGGATGAAAAGGATTAAACAAATTGGGCCACCAATGTTCACCTGGGTTTGTATAGATTTGGATTTGTATGGAAAAACCCAGGAGTTCAGTCAATCCCTGTATTTGTTCAAACATGTAGGCAATGGTTAATTGATTGCAATGTCAAAATTGGTCCAGCCGCAAGACCCTTGCAAGTTTTCGAATGGGATTAGCAGTTACAGAGCCAAATAAGCACAGCCATGATAAAACTAAATTAACTACGGCATTTTTCTGTCCTTTTTGTAAAACATGTATTGAAAGTGATGTGCATTTTGTATTTGTATGCCTAGCGTATGAAGATTTGCGTGCAGAGTTGATTGCAGCAAAATAATACAGGATACCATGTATGTTTCGATTGTCAACACAATTGTACAGTCACAGAACCCTGCGCAGCTGCACATGTTAGAAAACTGGCCATTTTTTATTTGAAAGCCAAAAACACAAAAAGAAGTTGTATTTGGTTAAGTTGATGGTATTGTAATACGTTTTGTCCAGGAAAACTATGTCAGTTTATTACATGACAACATTTGTTTTATTGATCACACGTTCATATTTTTTGCAAGAGCGTATATATAGTTATCGTATGTTAAAAAGGTATGTGAATATGCGGATGATTGGGGAACAAATGCAGCGGACATGCATGTGAAATTCATGAAGAAGTGTCAGATATGCATGCACATGTGACTAACCCAGTACCCCCCGTGGGTTAGGGGGAGTCCCATATTGGTTGGGACTAGAAAGAATTTACCCGATGCTACCCTGCATGTCGTAAGAGGCGACTAACGGTTCTGTTTCTTCTCTTCTTTTGTCTTATTTCTGCCTTACCAGTCCTTTCACCTATATTTCCTTCCAAGAAAACTCTCCCTACTATTCCCTGCAGTTTTCCAATTCTTTTCTTGTTGTCTTATTTCTACCTGACTGGATCCATCACCTTTATTTCACTTACCAAAAGTCTTCTTTTCCACATCCTTATTTCTCTGCACCCCGCATGTCGTATGAGGCGACTAACGGATTCTGTTTCTCCTTTAACCCTTGTTGAGTGGTTCTTGTATAGAATATAGTCAATGTTTGTAAAGATTTTAGTCAAGCAGTATGTAAGAAATGTTTAGTCCTTTGTACTGGAAACTTGCATTCTCCCAGTAAGGTCATATATTGTACTACGTTGCAAGCTCCTGGAGCAATTTTTTTGATTAGTGCTTTTGTGAACAAGAAACACTTAACAAGTGGCTCTATCCCATCTCCCCCCTTTCCCCTATCCCATCTCCCCCTTTCCCTCGTCGCGATATAACCTTCGTGGTTGAAAACGACGTTAAACACCAAATAAATAAAGAAAGAAAGACTAACCCAGTATCAAGTATGCCTGTGTGCCGAATATTTTCATATGAATTTCTGTTTGTTAATGTTATGGTGTATCACCCTATTTATGGGCTGAGGAATAAGTATTCTTGAGTCCTGAATACCTGAGGCATGTACATATATACTTTTATGCAGTATATGCTTTTGTTTTCTTCCAAGACAAATTACCAGAAGGAATGTCACTAGTTTTCGTATACTGTTTGAATTCCATGGACCATTTTCACCAAAGGGATTACTGAATAATCTCATGTCTGTTGTAAATTTTGGCCCATGACTTGTGGAGATATTACAATTTGGTGAAAATTAGGCTCGTTTTATGTAAAATATGCTGATTATTTGTTATTTTAGTTTCATCATTTTTCATAAATGTGCTTGGTTAATGTTTCAAATTAAATTTGCTGTTGTAGTTCATTCGGTGTTTTGCTCACAAAAAGTGTTTTGTCAGTTAACATTGATTTAAATAAAATTGGCTGACTAAACTTGATCCATTTGTCTTGAGTGTTTGCATCCATGTCTATAATAGGAGCGTTACAGACTTCACAAATAATGCTACAAATTGCGGATTAGCCAATGGACGAATGAATGTTCTGTTGAATGTTGAATACTGTACAGAATGCATGACCTTTTTTCTTTTTTTTTTAATAGTGGTGAGGCCCTCTACCACCAAAACGAATGTTTAGTCCAAGGCCGAATGCATTAATATGCCTGTGGCTAAATGGCTTTTAGCCATTGGTTAGACATTTATTTGTAACCATAGGCTAAGAAATTCCATTTTCGGACATAGGCTCATTCCTGAACATCACAATTCGTATTTGGTGTGGCGGCAAATTTAATGTGTCCAGGCTTATTATGACTTTCCACAATTGACGATGAGTTACTGATATCGAAACGCACACACACACACAAGAAACAGGGGCGGATCACAGCATGGTTAAGAGGGGGGGGGGGTTCAAATGTCTTTTAGGGAGAGTTCGACAACGCGAAACAGTTAATTGAGGACGCGAAGTGTTTAAACCATCTAGGGGGGTCTGGGGGCATGCCCCCCCCCCCCGGAATTCCTCTAATACACCTTCCAAAAAGTATATTTAGGAAGACAAATTTGGATCAAAACAAGGACAATTGACCAATCTGGTGTAACCTGAGACAGCAAATTGCCGACCTACTTTCTAAAACTGTCACTTAAAAGACAAAGGCCTGCTCCTATAGGGTCTGGGGGCATGCCCCCCCGGAACAGTTTTGATATAAATCAAGGAAAATGGAGCAATCTGGTGCAACCTGAGCCATCAGTTTTTCTTTGTTTTTAATTTGAAAAAAAAAATTTAAGCGGGGGGGGGGGGGGGGGCAGGGGGGGGGGTCCGGAACCCCCCCCCTGGATCCGCCCCTGAGAGAACAAGGTGGAACTTCCAAATTTAGGCTCCAAACAGCAGAATCAGGTTTGGAACCCAGTTTGGTAGTTTGGTCGTCGGTGTGTATCTCAAGGAACCCACTAGTACAAAAAAGAAACCCACTTTTCCAAACTTTTCCAAAGTCAGCAACATCGAAGTTTGTTTAGATATTTTTCTTTTTTACTCATATTCGGATCATTTACAACTAAATGAAGCTGTATAGTGCTTTTTGAAGTGCTCACTAGTTTAGAACATGTGGAACCCAGTTGACATAATGTTAGCAATAAACCCAGTTGGGTGGCCTTGCATGTATGTGTGTGTGTGTGTGTGAGTGTGTGTGTGTAGAGCGATTCGGAGTAAACTACTGGACCGATCTTTATGAAATTTTTCATGAGAGTTCCTGGGTATGATATCCCCAGACGTTTTTTTCGTTTTTTTCCATAAATGTCTTTGATGACGTCATATCCGGCATTTTGTAAAAGTTGAGGCGGCACTGTCACACCCTTATTTTTCAATCACATTGATCGAAATTTTGGCCAAACAATCTTCGATGAAGGCCGTACTTTGGGATTGCATTTCAGCTTGGAGGCTTAAAAATTAATTAATGACTTTGGTCATGAAAAATCTGAAAATTGTAATTAAAATTATTTTTTATAAAACGATCCAAAATTACGTTTATTGTATTCTTCATCATTTTCTGATTCCAAAAACATATAAATATGTTATATTCGGATTAAAAACAAGCTCTGAAAATTAAAAATATAAACATCATGATTGAAATTAAATTTCCGAAATAGATTTAAAAACAATTTCATCTTATTCCTTGTCCGTTCCTGATATGATATGTTTGGATTAAAAACACATTCAGAGAGTTAAAAATAATAGAGATATAGAAAAACGTGCTATCCTCCTCAGCGCAACCGCTACCGCGCTTTTCTGGATTGTTAATTTCTCTGCCTTTGCCACGAGCGGTGGACAGACGATGTACGGTCTTGCGGAAAAAATGCAATGCGTTCAGTTTCATTCTGTGAATTCGACTGTTGTATTTTCGCCTTCGCGACTTGTCTGTTCTTCTTTGCCGGAGGGGTGCTCGTGCACCAAGTGCACCTCCGCCCTCGTCCACCCCTCTTCACACACACACACACACACACACACACACACACACACACACACACACACACATGAGGTAGGGATAAACACATGAGGTAGGGATAAACACACATTTTGCGCCAGTGAAGTTAGATTGGTTGGTTGGGGTCTGCGGCTGGTAAGGGATTTAGGGGTAGGACCGACGAGAGGGCACGGATTCGGCGGTTTGACGTGTCGAGTCAACTTGTTCATATAGATCTGTGTAGGCGATCAACAACCCAAGCCGATCTGGATCTGTTCAAGTTAAAAGCAATGTCAAGGATACGAAGAAGTTTACCGAAAAACATCGATCCCAAGGACACATGTTGTAACTTTTCAAAGCAGCTACATTAAATCAAAGCTCCATCCACATTAAACCGAACGAGAATCCTCGAAGATCCCCGCAACTTCATTGCAATGTCGAAAAAGACCTCACAATGTCACCGTAGATCTATAGTTGGTTTTGGTTTTGTGTCACAGCAAAGAAACGAAGCAAATCTCCGGCTTTTATTGCACACTGAAAAATCGTTCATTTAGTGGGTTATTAAAATATATTTCTTTGAGGTTGCAAGGCAATGGCATCGCTGAGATGTACTTCGCCGAAAACACGACACAGGTTAGAAATTGACCGCATTTGGGCGCTTTTTACCGGCCAAAATAGGGTGACCTTTTTGACGGGATTATTGAAAAATCACTTCGGGGGCAGGTCTAAAATCCTGTGTATAGTGCCAAATCATACATCATTCAAAAGAGCAAAGCATGTTCTTTATTCTGACCGGCATATGGGCTAGGGTAAGTCATAGATATGAATAGACAGGATCTGTCTGTTATATATGAGTAAGTGTATTGCATTCCTTCAATAATCAGTCATCTACACTTGCTTGAAAAAAAGGCAAGTTTGAGTCTGTCTTGCATAAAAGACCTGCGAGATTTGTAGAAGTCAAAACAACAACTTACAGTCCAGCCTCTCAGCTTTTGTTCCATTCACTTTGTTTGTCTGTACGTATAGGTGCCCTGAAATGATTTGTAAGCACAACATTCACATACTTCAAAAACGCCATTGAAAAACTCGTCCACGCGCGTTTTAGATCTATTTACTTGGGTACCTGCCAAAGGCCGCTTCGCGTAACAAAATGACTACCAGAGTCGCAAGGCTCGGGATATTTTTTTTCTTCAAAAAAGTCACATTTCGTTGTTCTAGTCCGAATGGATTTGAAGATATGGCGAGTTGAAAACGCCGATTCTTTCGCCAGAAACACGTCTGGACTGAGAGCTACTATACGTACGGCGCCGTGCGCACAATTGACCGAATGATGCTATTCACACAATACCATCTGGCGATCTCTAAAAACTCATTTAAAAACAAACTAGTTGACATGTAATGAAACTATTTACTGAAATCAAGAAGTATCTTAGTTCTAGCAATGCAAATTGGGCACCCCCTGGCGAATGCACACTGGACCGTGCGTACACGCCTGTAACTACGCAGTCGCAATCAAGGGAAGTAACTCTATGAGTATAAACATTAGCAAGAACCGCAACTTGAATACACTCGTAACACCTTAAGAGGCCGGCGTCTTACCACCCCGCCACTGCGCACATCAACTCTTCCAAATATGGTACATTTTGCATGTTGCAGTACCCTTTGCCAGGGTCTGTGTTTTGGCCGTTAGTGGAATAACGGACTCTATTTTGTGATAGTGACATCGTCGGAAAACAGGATTTCCGCTGAGTACTTCCGACAAATTCAATAAAAAGTTGCTGCTGCTCTGCCTTGAAAACATTGATTTCTCACCACGTTTTCAAATTTTAAGCATATATTTACTAAACATCATACAGTTATTCTTTTCAAACTACCTTAACATGCTGAAAACCTAAATCCTGTCATGGGACGATTTTGGATTAAACTTCCGTGCCACCTCTTACCTTTTATCCTAACAATATTCCAGAAACAAAACTGTCCCACCCCCATACCCCTCCCCATCACCATCACTGACCTCATACTCAACAACCTTCACATTTTGAGAGAAAAACACACACACACAAAACATAACAAGAGGCGAAGCCTTCAAGGCTCCCGTAAGAAATCAACAAACAGTAACACAAACTCACTCACTCCGTCACACACACACACACACACACACACACACACACACACACACACACACACACACACACACACACACACACACATATACACACACACACACACGCGCACACACACTCAGTTAAAACTAACGCATCATATCAACTCCATGTATAATTTTCAAAAGAAGGCAAACAGATAAAATGACTGTGTATTTGTTGTTGGTGCAGTTGTCCTTGAAGGAGATCTTGTGCAATCCTCACACACACACACACACACACACACACACGCACACACACACACACTCACACACACACACACACAAACACACACACACACTCACTCACACACGCGCACACACACACACACACACACACACAAACATACCGTGACAAAACCGCACAAGCACGCACGTACACACATTTAAACTGCATCAGCATAATTGTTGCTTGCCCGTCGTAAATCAGCAGTATAGAGGGCACTGTGTTCATTTGCAAATCTACCATCAGCTTGTCTTTTGCACTCCAGACACTAAGCAATAGGTACCTGCCATGTGGCTCTTATTCCACTGCTGTCCTCAGTCCTATACTTTTCATCAAGACTTGTCACCATGCCGAGTGGATCTAAATTCGGAAGTCTTCATGTGGCTGAGGCATATCTGACATAGCGTCGATCTTGTAGGTTAACCTCCTTTCTGAAACAAATGGCAAAATGCGATTAGTTATGATGACTACAACCTACACAAATATAAACAGTGTTTTGAAACAGAATAGTCAGGTTATACAAGCCACTTTACCTATGCAGCATGGTAACCCTACAATATGCGAAACATGTCAACTGACTGCAGCAGCCTGGTTCTTAAAACAGCCAACACACTATTCACAGTCCATTTTAAGGAGCAGCGGAGGTACTCTCTGAGGGTCTTGTTTAAATGATAACGATCAACTCAGGAGGAAAAAAAAACAAGAGAGGAAAAAAGAAACCACATCAACCGCAGAAAAATACAGAATCACATGTACCATTATTTACAAACAAATGCCACAGCAAGCTTTCTTTGGACGACTGTCGTTGTCTCAAAACTCGCATTCTACCTTCTGTCCGAAAGAATCTAATCTTACGTTGTACTGCCTTGAAAGAAAATGCCAACAAAGACAAGAAAGCTGTTGCAAGGTAAGCTTACCAAACGTCACATAGCGAATCATGATAGTGCGTAAACAGCAAACAGTACAATCAAAGAGAGGATCGAGTCTGGAATGAAACGCAATACAGATCTAGCATTCAAAAACTGTCTTTCAAGTTCAAGGAAGTTGTTGCAAGGTCAGCTGGGATTCCATTCGCGGCTCCGGCGACGGCAGCGGCGACGGCAATTTGAAAAACATTGATGAAAGAAGGGATGACCCCATTCACACGGGTGCGGTACGGCGACGGCGACGGCGACGGGCCGGCGTGCGTGCGTGCGTTTTTTCAAGAAAGCTCCATGTAGCTTTCTGGACTGCCGTCTTCGGACGCCGTCTGGTATTTTGTGGGCGTTTCTCTTTTCCCGCGTTTTTCTCAGAACCTTTCCGAGCACAAAGAGACGAAAATACTGCTGAAACCTTTCGCCATCGAGTTACAGTTCTTGAACAAGATGGTGATAGGTTCCATACTGCCGTCTTTTCTCCAAAATGGCATGCACCCACCAGCGATGTCGTCTCTTTTGGCGTTTTTTCATTTGGCGGTACGCTAATAATATTAACATAAATTGTTCTTCATTATGAATGACAGTTTGCATGAGACGAGACCAACGTGGAGCCATGGCGGCATTGGCGGGAAGAGAACATATTCGGACGACGTCGCCGTTATATACGGTTCACGACGATGCGTTTTTCTCGCCAGAGCCGGATGCCGTTGCCGTCGCCGGAGCCGGAGCCGCACCGCAGCCGTAAGAATGGAATCCTAGCTTTACAGACAAAACCATGACAGTACATGTTTTGAATCTGAGGAAAAATCGTGATCATTTTGACTTTGAGAACAGATTCATTCCGTTTCCTTATATCTGCATGTTCAAGTACATGGTGGACAGTTTTTTTGGACAGAGTAAACTTAAAGGGCAGCTGTCGGGTTGCCTGGTCTCAAAAATGCGCGGAGTCGCGTGCAAAAACGCGTTTAAGAGTTTTCCGAGTTGATTCACTAAAGACTGTTGATTTGGTCCAGAAGAAGACACTTTTATCATTAGTTTGAAACCATTAAAATGCGTGAAACGTTCTGCTAGTTCTCACAATACGCAAAAAAACGAAGCAGTTGGCAGGCCGAAACGACTCAAAATCCGCGACCGACAACTCTGTCAGCACAAGAAAGACGCCTTGCTGTGACGTCACTCGAGGAAGCCGATAAGGCCGCTGTGAAGTTTACAGTACAATGTAGACTACAGCTGGACATCTGTAATGCTGTACGCGTGATTGATTCTTGCACAAAGTAAAATATTAGGATGGTAATATCTTCTCAAGACCCACGTTCCCATTTTCTCTTCTTTGATCTGACCGACTGCAACCTTTACAAGTCATTTCTAAAGTGGTTCACATGCTGTTGCTACTCCTCCAGTCCACCCGGTTAAACCATAAAGTTGCTCAACCACAGACCCTCGTGTCCCTTGTCAGCAGACACTGTACACTTATGAAGAAGGTCCGCTTGAGGTGTCACACCAATTACCGTGTACGTGTGAGGTACTGAATTCAAGACAAAAGCCAACTCTGTCGGTGGGAAAATCTAGGAAAGAGATGACGATAATACATCTGAGTTACTCACTCAAGTAGATAGACGAGATAAGATAAAGGGAAGAGAGACGGAGACAAAGATGAAACTGGAGCGAGTGTGGAAAATGGGGGAGGGGGGTTCGGCCGCAAAAAATCAAAGATGAATTTGTCAAACTGTGTTTGTGATGGTTATCGTGTGTGTGTGTGTGTGTGTGTGTGTGTGTGTGTGTGTGTGTGTGTGTGTGTGTGTGTGTGTGTGTGTGATAACACGTATGTGTGTGTGTGTCTGTGTATATGTGTGATAACACGTGTGTGTGTGTGTGTGTGTGTGTGTGTGTGTGTGTGTGTGTGTGTGTATGTGTGTCTGTGTGTACCCATGTTTCCACAGGTTTGGTTGCCTAAATCACCATAAGGCAACCATCCACACGTGGATGGCAACCTAAACTCTGGATGGCAACCTAATTGTGTGGATGGTCGCTTCATTTAACACCGTTAAATTGACTTTTTTGACGGAAAGAATGTCATAACAATGTTCAAAATGACATTCTTTCCGTCCTCTATAGGCGACGAAATAGGTCAAATTTTGTGCATTTTTTAGTGCAAAATTCTTCGATGCCGGAGCGAGTACTGCACCCAGTGCTGTTGTAGTGCAAGTGCACTAGAAAGGCACTACACCCAGTGCCGCCTCTTAGGTAACCATCCACACTTTAGGTACGTGTGTGTCTGTGTGTGAGTGTGTTTGTGTGTGTGTGTTTGTGTTCCTCGACGCGTGACAATATCTGCCAATAAGTTGAACAAAAACAGGGTTCAAGTGGAACAAAAGCAGGAGGGGGACGGAAGACATGTTATGAACTCCGTTTTTTACTGCGAAATTTTGGCCTGGGAGAAGTCACCCCATCCTAAGTTTCTCTTCACCTACCCGTGAAGTATGCTTGAGGGCTTGACTAGACAACCCGATTGCGCCCATTACACTTTCTTTATTTGGTGTTTAACGTCGTTTTCAACCATTCAAGGTTATATCGCGACGGGGAAAGGGGGGAGATGGGATAGGGGAAAGGGGGGAGATGGGATAGAGCCACTTGTTAATTGTTTCTTGTTCACAAAAGCACTAATCAAAAAATTGCTCCAGGGGCTTGCAACGTAGTACAATATATGACCTCACTGGGAGAATGCAAGTTTCCAGTACAAAGGACTTAACATTTCTTACATACTGCTTCACTAAAATCTTTACAAACATTGACTATATTCTATACAAGAAACACTTAACAAGGGTAAAAGGAGAAACAGAAATCAGTAGTCGCCTCTTACGACATGCTGGGGAGCATCGAGTAAATTCTTTCTCGTCCCAACCAATATGGGACTCCCCCTAACCCGCGGGGGGGTGCCCATTACACGGCATAAAGAGAGCACCGTTCAACCCGGCCGATTCTGCGGCTGACGTCACGCGTCCAAGGGAAGTAATTTTCGAGCGGGCTGCATTGACTCGGCCAAGAATGCAAACTTTCTTCGATTAAAGACATTGTAGCATGTCTAAAGTCTTCGGACTTGTGTTATCAAGCTGTCAAAATCACCAAGTAACTTTTAAGTATAGTTTCAGTTACATGATAACTCATTCTAAGGAACAGATTTTGAGAGCCACAACCCGACAGCTGCCCTTTAACTTGAGACTCTACTGCAAGTCTTGAAATTCACATAAATCGAACCACGAACAATTAAAGACATCCAAACATTACAGGCACTTTAGATCAACTCATTTCACTAGAGGTGACTGCCTAGCACTGTGTTTGACATCCGTGTCTGCTGAAATAAAAAGAAATTAAAACAAAACGGATTAACAGTAGGTGACACGTTATCAGAGTGGGAGACACTAGATCTGTCTCTGTACTTACCGGGATACGGATGCCAGATCGACACTAGCACTGCGCTTTCGACAGCTCTTCCTCGCGTGGACATTGGAAAAACGCTGTGCAGATCAAATTGTAGGAAATCTCCCTTTGGTATCTTCTTTATTTACTTTTCTGGAGCTTAGAAACCGAACAACATGAAATCGTCTTCCCCGAATCGGCGAATGCAGAGGTGAGAACTGGAGAAGTGAATCTATGTATACCAGAATCCTTCGCGCGACCCCTGACCTGGTCTTGACACCTGACCTGGTCTACATACCACACACGACAGAAACCAGTCAACTGCTTGTACCCCTTCAAAACCCCCCACCACCCGTTTTCTTTGGATACATAGAGAATACTACATTGTTTGCTGTGTCGTACCAGATTTACACGAGTTGTTTTTTTAAATATTGAACTGCGAGCGAAAGCGAGCTGTTCACTATTTGAACAAGAGGCGAAGCCTTCAAGGCTCACGTAAGAAATAGACAAACAGTAACACAAACTCAATCACTCCGTCACACACACACACACACACACACACACAGTAAGCATAGGTGACACTGTGCAAGAAAGCGAGACACTAGATCTAGATCTGTCTGTCTGCATGTAGCCTACTTACAGACACGACTGCCAACTAGTCTCGGCCCGCTCAAAATAACAATGACCGAGACTTTCAGTAATTCCTTCGCGTGACGTCTAACCCTCTTACACCATAATGTGACGTCTTCAAATGACGAAATGTTAAAGTTTCTACCACAGACATACACACGCACACACACACACACACACACACACACACACACACACACACACACACACACACACACGCACACGCACACGCACAGACAGACAAAGTTACGATCGCATAGGCTACACTTACGTGAGCCAATACGTGAGCCAAAAAGCAACGAGTGTAAATCTGGTACGACACAGCAAGCCATGTATTATTCTGTTTATCCTACATACATGTACTTTACTTACGTATATTTTACTGAAAATGTCTTGCAGACGAAGCAGCTAAATTGAAGACGCTTGTTTTGGAACCTCGATCTCTTCTAAAGCCTAGTGCAATCTATTAGTCAAAGCAAAGAAACGTCACTCTGAAAGTGTGGCGTGACGTGTTAGTTCTAAAGATTCATCGAGGGTAATTAGCGAGCGCAAGTTATGTTTCTATAATGACGTTTGTCTCGGTGACTTTGGCATCATAAGCAGTGGAAAAACAGGTCCCTGCCAGACTTGCTTGACATGACCTCATTAACATGATATACACACGTGTGATTTGAACGATTATTATCTCACGGGTGTCTCTCTCACGTATGTAGGATAAACGCTTTAACTACACACATACCGACACAATGTTGATCATTGCTTCAATATTTTGAAGATGGTGCTTGAAAAATAACCAGGTGAAATGAGAATTTCGGTGTTTAGTCAAATGTTAAAGTTTCTACCACAGACATACACACACACATACATACATACATACATACATACATACATACGCACGCACGCACAGACAGACAAAGTTTAGCATCGCATAGGCTACACTTACGTGAGCCAAAAACCAGAACAAATGCTTTTGTTTTAAATTCATCCACGTTGACAGGATTGATACGGTGCTGGCCAAGACAACAAATATTGTACTCAGACTACTGAGTGACCTCATTTCTGACACCATGACGTCATAGCAGGATATGCTATCATCACTAGTCTAGCCAAGGTTAAATTAGCCAAGACACTAAGTTGTGGCTTAAAATCAGACAATCACATATATTTTGCGGAAGTGGAGACTTACATCAAAACCTACAAGTGTGTGGAATTTGGAGGCTCTAGCTTAAACATTACCACAGAAATCCTCAAGTTCAAGTTGTTATGAACCGAACAGGACAACGCTGTGACCCCAAAGAGGTAAGAGGGTCAACCAAACTAGGGTCATATCGGCAGATTATCAAACCCAAGAAGTGTGCTAAGTGTGGAACCTCTAGCTTTAGAAACATCCGAAATAACCCCAAGGAAACGTTTTGTGTCGCCGGCTAACATCGCTCATTCCTAAGACACTCCTGATTACTCAGGAGAGGCAAAACGGCCAAAATGGGCTAACAACAAGTCAAGGTCATCACCGAGAAGCAGATACCTATAATGAATTCATCATCGTGTCTTTTAACGATTTGCCAACAATTCTGATCACAGTCCTGGCTGACCGTATCATTAACGATTTGCCAACAATTCTGATCACAGTCCTGGCTGACCGTATCATTAACGATTTGCCAACAATTCTGATCACAGTCCTGGCTGACCGTATCATTAACGATTTGCCAACAATTCTGATCACAGTCCTGGCTGACCGTATCATATACGTGACGACGACTTACCCCGTTTTGCACCAGCTCAGAAGCTCCGCCCATCCCGTGGTGTTGTCATAACGACACGTCAAGCGAACGTTCTTCTGACCGCGTTGAAGCGTTATTGCGGTCCCTTCTTGTCCGCCCTTCACTGACGTCGTAAGGGATACTCTGTTGGGCGTTTCTGTTGTTGTTACAGTTGTTGTTTCTGTTGTTGTTTCTGTTGTTAGTTTTGTTGTTTTTACTGTTGTTGTTGGTTCTGAAATCATAAAACAGATTGCTAACCTTCCACAATTCAGAATCAAAAAACAAGAGTGCAGTGGGGTTATATTTGTCCATCCCCTTCCCCACTACACACACACACACACACACACACACACACACACACACATACATACATACACATACATACATCAAGATTCATACATACACATACACACACCTAACACTTAGAAACATGGACACAACTCAAACTTTAGTGAGTTTGGTAAATGAAAAAGCAAGGTTTGGTTAATTGGTGAGTGTCCGTTACATACAAAGGCCAACTGAGAAGTACCGAGCCCGACTAGAAAGAAATTGACTAATAGACATTCAAAACTTGGCATGAATTACACAATGTTATTATAAAGACTTCGTCATGCAAACTATTGCGTATTTTCACTGGTTAGTGTGTGTGCCTTGCTTTCTCAAAGTACCATACCCCACTGTTTTCCCCAACATGGAGAAAACTAACAAAGATCAGTGATCCAATTTTTGCGAAGAAAATATTAGGAACATTGGAAATTCATTTTGACTTGACGTGAACATTTGGCAGGGATCCCCCTTCATACTCCAAAGTAATAAGGTGGTCAGCTTAATTCAGGCTTGGAAGGATAACCGTTTAAGATGACAAATGCTATGGAAGACCACCAACGGTCACAATTCAAGGAAACGGTTGATGCTGTCTACGCACTGGTGATGCAAAATTAACCGATTGCTGATATACTTGGCATCTCGCATGAGAGAGTTTAGAGTATTATGTGCGGTAAGCTGTCCACGAAGACAGTTTAAGCAAGGTAGGCCCTCAAACTTCTACACAAGAACTGAATCACTTCTCTCTTTCTCATTTTTTCTCTCGTTCTCACTCCTTCTGGTTTGTGTGTGCATATGTATGTCTGTGTATGTGTGTGCGTGTGTGTGTCTGTTTCAGTGTGTGTGTGTGTGTGTGTGTGTGTGTGTGTGTGTGTCTCTCTCTCTCTCTCTCTCTCTCTTGCTCACTCGCTCACTCACTCTGTCTCTCTCTCTCTGACTCTGCCTCTCTCTCTCTTTCTTCATTACACACACACACACACACACACACACACACGCACAAACGCATACGTACACACGGTATCGTACACACAAACTCACACACATAAAAACATCCGTGTATGTATATATACGGTATCATGCGAAGAGAGAGAGAGAGGGGGGAGGGGGAAGAGCGAGCAAGAAAGAAAGAGCGAGAAAAGACAGATGGAGAGAGAGAGAGAGAGAGAGAGAGAGAGAGAGGGGGGGGGAGGGGAGCGGAAGAGACAAGGAGAGAGCGATTTAAAAGAGGTACAGAGAAAGAGCGATTGAGAGGTGCAGAGAGAGACACAGAGACAGACAGACAGACATACAGATCCGACAGACAGCCATGCAGACATTATACTATACGCACTCACACGCACACACAAAGGTAAGTGTCTGCCGTTTGAACATGTAGTATAGTGCTATCGACACGTAGCGTTATCGACACGTAGCGCTACAGTACATTGGTTTTTCAAAAATAGTGATATCGACACGTAGTTCTATTGAGACGTAGTGATAATGGCATGTGTGAATTGTGGCAATAGCACTACGTGCCGATAGCACTACTGTTTTTGGCAATTTGTGTCGATAGCACTACAGAAAATAGCGCAAACGATACGTAGCACAAATGACACGTAGCGCTAGCGGGACGCACCGGTCTGTGTGTGTGTTTGTGTGTGTGTGTCATAGTGTGTGTGTGTGTGTGTGTGTGCAATAAATACATGTGATGAGCGTATTTTTTTTGACACAAAAAGAAAAAAAGTTATTCATCAAAGACGGTTTAGGCAAATTGCTGTAAAGGTTTTCGAAAAAAAAAAGGATACAGCTAATCTGATGTATAAAGCTGGTTGCTGTTTATGTGTGTACGTTTGTGTGGTGGGTATGATGATATTAGGCTCCGAAACAACTGCATCGATTTTGACGGGAATCGCAGAGTATGTTTATTACCGTTCAAAGCGGCGTGTCCTAGGGTACCCCTCTCTCTCTCTCTCTCTCTCTCTCTCTCTCTCTCTCTCTCTCTCTCTCTCTCTCTCTCTCTCTCTCTCTCTCTCTCTCAAAAGCAGACCACTGCTTAATCTACACTGAGCACAAAAAGTTAAGGATATTTTTTTCAGTGGTATACCCCAGATGTTAATCAGCAGTTTTTTGGTCAGAAATATACGTGTATTAGAAGATCGGTCTTTCTTCTCCTCAAAAATGTGTTTCTGAAAACTTAGCAATATTTGGGTATGACGTCACAGGTCCGTGACCACGCCTACCTTCAAAAATGGCGTTTTTTGACGGCATGATTCACTTTCAACCGTCGAAACAGTGACTTAAACTAAATGATATTTTACATTTTTTACATCCGAAAGTTTATTTGGTGTCTTACCTAACAGTTCATACACATTTCGTTCTAATCCGCCGCGCAGTCAGGCTGATCTAACGTGTAAAAGGAGTGACCACAATCCTGAAAAACAGCAACAAATCCAGGGTTTTTGTGATGTTTTTTTCTATGTAGCCGCAGTTGATATTTTTAATTTTCAGAGCTTGTTTGTAATCCAAATATAACATATGTACAGTGAAACCCGGCTATATTGAAGTAGGCTATATTGAAATCCCGGCTATATTGAAGAATTTTTCAGGTCCCGGCTGAAGCTCTACTTTTTCTTTGTTAAAAAATGTTGGCTACATTGAAGTCGGCTATATTGAAATCCCGGCTATATTGAAACAAAAATTCAGCCCACGGGACGTTTTTACCTGGCTATATTAAATGTGTGCTCCAAAGATTTGTTTAACTTTTTATTTTTAAGAACAATGACTGCGCGGGCGCCGAATGATATGACACGCCTCTCAGCGCAATCAGTTGAGGAAGGGGAGAGGCCAGATCAGCATCAACTTTCGAGTCAGGAGGTCTCTGATAACAATTACAGTCTAACAATGCCGCGGGCCTCTGACAGCTACGCCATGTAGTCTAGCAAAAATGGCTGCAAAACAAACAAGTCGCGTAAGGCGAAATAACAACATTTAGTCAAGCTGTCGAACTCACAGAATGAAACTGAACGCACTGCATTTTTGTCACAATGACCGTTGTCCGCCGCTCGTACAAAAGGCAGTTAAATTAACGAGCCTGTTTAGCGCGGTAGTGGTTGGGCTGTGCTGCAAAGCACGCTTTTCTGTACCTCTCTTCGCTTTAACTTTCTGAGCGTGTTTTTAATCCAAACATATCATACATGTACCTATGTTTTTGGAATCAGGAACCGACAAGGAATAAGATGAACTTGTTTTTAAATCGATTTCGGAAATTTATTTTTAATCATAATTTTTATATTTTTGTAATTTTTAGAGCTTGTTTTTAATCCGAATATAACATATTTATATGTTTTTTGAATCAGACAATGATGAACACTAAGATAAACGTAAATTTGGATCATTTTATAAAAAAAAAATTTTAATTACAATTTTCGAATTATTAATGACCAAAGTCATTAAATAATTTTTAAGCCTCCAAGCTGAAATGCAATACCAAAGTCCGACCTTTGTCGAAGATTGCTTGACCAAAATTTCAATCAATTCGATTCAAAAATGAGGGTGTGACAGTGCCGCCTCAACTTTTACAAAAAGCCGGATATGACGTCATCAAAGACATTTATCCCAAAAAAGAAAAAAAAAATCCGGGTATATCATACCCAGGAACTCTCATGTCAAATTTCATAAAGATCGGTCCAGTATTTTACTCTGAATCGCTCTACACACAAACACGCACAGACAGACAGACAGACAGACAGACAGACAGACACACACACACACACACACACACACACACACACATACACCACGACCCTCGTCTCGATTCCCCCTCTATGTTAAAACATTTAGTCAAAACTTGACTAAATGTAACAAGTCGCGTAATGCGAAAATACAACATTTAGTCAAGTAGCTGTCGAACTCACAGAATGAAACTGAACGCAATGCAATTTTTCAGCAAGACCGTATACTCGTAGCATCGTCAGTCCACCGCTCATGCTCATGGCAAAAGCAGTGAAATTGACAAGAAGAGCGGTTTAGTAGTTGCGCTGAGAAGGATAGCACGCTTTTCTGTACCTCTCTTCGTTTTAACTTTCTGAGCGTGTTTTTAATCCAAACATATCATATCTATATGTTTTTTTGAATCAGGAACCGACAAGGAATAAGATGAAAGTGTTTTTAAATTGATTTCGAAAATTTAATTTTAATCATAATTTTTATTTATTTTTTATTTTTAAAGCTTGTCTTTAATCCAAATATAACATATTTATATGTTTTTAGAATCAGAAAATGATGGAGGATAAGATAAACGTAAATTTGAATCGTTTTATAAAATAAATATTTGTTTTACAATTTTCAGATTTTTAATGACCAAAGTCATTAATTAATTTTTAAGCCACCACGCTGAAATGCAATACCGAAGTCCGGGCTTCGTCGAAGACTACTCGACCAAAATTTCAACCAATTTGGTTGAAAAATGAGAGCGTGACAGTGCCGCCTCAACTTTCACGAAAAGCCAGATATGACGTCATCAAAGACATTTATCAAAAAAATGAAAAAAACATCTGAGGATATCATACCCAGGAACTCTCATGTCAAATTTCATAAAGATCGGTCCAGTAGTTTAGTCTGAATCGCTCTACACACACACACGCACAGACAGACAGACAGACAGACAGACAGACATACACACACACACACACACACACACACACACACACACACACACACATACACACACACACACACGCACACATACATACACACACACATACATACACCACGACCCTCGTATCGATTCCCCTCTCTACGTTAAAACATTTGACTAAATGTAAAAAGGGTGAGTCTGACAATTAAAAGAAAAATCGAGCTTATTCAGAAGCTGGAAACTGGCTGCAAAAAAAGAAAGGAAGTAGCTGAGGAATATGGAATGTATGTTTGTGTGTGTAAGGGAGGGGCGCGTGCGTGTGTGTGTCCGTGTGTGTGTGTGTGTGTGTGCAGAAAAAAGCAAGGAGGCTCGAAGAACAACAGCCAACAGGTGAAAGATTTATGGGAATATATCTCACATCAAACGCAATGTGTGGACACGGATTTGAGAACGTATAGTGAAAAAAAGTTCGGTTATATTGAATTTCTGAAGGAACAAGGAGGGAAATTCAATATAACCGAGAATTGCCTATATTGAAGTTCCGGCTATATTGAAGGTCTTTCCGGGTCCCGTGCCACTTCAATATAGCCAGGTTTCACTGTATATGTTTTTGGAATCAGAAAATGACGAAGAATAAGATAAAATTCTTTTTGGATCGTTTAAAAAAAAATTTAATGACAAGTTTCCGATTTGTAATGACCAAATTAATTATTTATTTTTTAAGCCACCAAGCTGAAATGCAATACCAAAGTCCGGCCTTCGTCGAAGATTGCTTTGCCAAAATTTCAATCAATTTGATTTAAAAATGAGGGTGTGACAGTGCCGCCTCAACTTATACAAAAAAGCCGGATATGACGTCATCAAAGGTATTTATCGAAAAAATGAAAAAAAATGTCCGGGGATATCATTCCCAGGAACTCTTATGTCAAATTTCATAAAGATCGGTCCAGTAGTTTAGTCTGAATCGCTCTACACACACACACACACACACACACACACACACACACACACACACACACACGACCCTCGTCTCGATTCGCACTCTATGTTAAAACATTTAGTCAAAACTTGACTAAATGTAAAAACAAACCAAAAATTAATTGACAGAAACAAGGGAAAAGCTATTAGCGATTAGCTAGAAATGTTAACCATAGGTATGCCCCAAAAATGGTATTATATTATTTTATTCCAAATTTGAAGATAACGGGCCCATCAACACAGGAGTTATTTGCGATCCAAAGTGTGACGGATAGACTGGCGGCCGGATGGAAATACGGACAGAGGCATTACAATATTAATTTGATGTAACACGCAATGAACATTATTCATAAAAATTCACACATTGTTTTTATGTGCACAAAGTCGGTTAACAGGGGCGGATCAGTTCATTTTATGGGGGGGTTTCCAAAAGTATATTGTGAAGATATGGGTGTGAAGGCGCGAAGCGCCGAGCCGACGGCGCAAAGCGCCTAGCTTGCTAGGGGGGTCCGGGGGCATGCCCCCCCGGAAAATTTTGAAAACAAGAAGGGCAAAGCCCATACGACTCACATGCTTTACACATTTTTCCTACCAAAATACATGTGACCTTGACCCAAGGTCAAGGTCATCCAAGGTCATGCAACACAAAGCTGTTAATTCAAGACATAGGAAGTACAATGGTGCTTATTGGCTCTTTCTACCATGAGATATGGTCACTTTTAGTGGTTCACTACCTTATTTTGGTCACATTTCATAAGGGTCAAAGTGACCTTGACCTTGATCATATGTGACCAAATGTGTCTCATGATGAAAGCATAACATGTGCCCCACATAAATTTTAAGTTTGAAACAGTTATCTTCCATAGTTCAGGGTCAAGGTCACTTCAAAATATGTATACAATCCAACTTTGAAGAGCTCCTGTGACCTTGACCTTGAAGCAAGGTAAACCAAACTGGTATCAAAAGATGGGGCTTACTTTGCCCTATATATCATATATAGGTGAGGTATTGAATCTCAAAAACTTCAGAGAAAATGGGAAAAATGTGAAAAATAGCTGTTTTTTAGGCAACATTTATGGCCCCTGCGACCTTGACCTTGAAGCAAGGTCAAGATGCTATGTATGTTTTTTGGGGCCTTGTCATCATACACCATCTTGCCAAATTTGGTACTGATAGACTGCATAGTGTCCAAGAAATATCCAACGTTAAAGTTTTCCGGACGTCCGGACGGACGGACGGACGGACGGACGACTCGGGTGAGTACATAGACTCACTTTTGCTTCGCATGTGAGTCAAAAAGGATGCAAAATGGTGCAATCTGGTGCATTCTGAGGATGATCATTACCAGTTTCAGGCAGCAGATTTTGTCACTGATTAATACCCCAAAACTTGAAATCCCCAACAACAACCCCCATAAAACCCAAAAAAATATGTTTATTTTTTGGCTGGGGGGGGGGGTCCTGAAACCCCAGAACCTCCCCCCCCCCCCCCCCCCCGCCTCGTCCGCCCCTGCCGGTAATTACGCCACATACAAAAACAAGTAGTTGTGATTTTAATTATTCAGTTAAATACCATAGCCGTTAACCTACCCTAATTTTAAAAAAAAACGTGATATATGTCAACATATTCACGAGGCTATATTTCTAAAAAAAAAAACGTTACAATCGATTTCTCTGATTTTTGGCTCACGTAAGTGTAGCCTATGCGATCGTAACTTTGTCTGTGCGTGCGTTTGTGTGTGCGTGTGTGCGTGTGTGTGTATGTCTGTGGTAGAAACTTTAACATTTCCGAGTCTATGGATTACGTCAGTCTCGGTCAAAAGTGTTCGACGTGTGTGATAAAAACTATTTGAAGACGTCACATTATGACGTAAGAGGGTTAGACGTCACGCAAAGGAATTACTGAAAGTCTCGGTCATTGTTATTGTGAGCGGGCCGAGACTTCTTGGCAGATCCAGGGTCTCGCTTTCTTGCATAGTTTCACCTATGCTTACTGTGTGTGTGTGTGTGTGTGTGTGTGTGTGTGTGTGTGTGTGTGTGTGTGTGTGTGTGTGTGTGTGTGTGTGAGCATGCAAAACCCACCAACCAGGTTTATGTATATGTTTCACACAGTACCAACTGGGGCAATTTGACAAGTGGGTTCCAAATTTTGAAACCCAGTTGTTTAAACGTCTTTTTTGACGGAAAGAATGTCATAACCATGTTCAAAATGACATTCTTTCCGTAAAAAAAAAAAATAAAACTTTTTTTTTTAACGGAAAGAATGCCATATTCAAGATGATGACACTCTTTCCGTCAAAATTCCGTCCCCTATAGGCTACGAAATAGGTCAAATTTTATGCCTTTTTTAGTGTCAAATTCGTCCATGCCGGAGCGGATACTGCAGTCAGTGCGGTTGTAGTGCAAGCGCACTACAAAGACACTGCGCGCAGTGCCGTTGTAGTCCAAGTGCACTATCGGCTAGGAACCCACTTTGGGGGTTTTGCGTGTATGTGTGTGTGTGTGTGTGTGTGTGTGTGTGTGTGTGTGTGACGGAGTGATTGAGTTTGTGTTACTGTTTGTCGATTTCTTACGTGAGCCTTGAAGGCTTCGCCTCTTGTTAATGATTGTTTAATCGGTGTCGGATGTCTTTAACTGCTGTTTTCAGGTCACTCAATCCTTTAACTGCTGTCTTCAGGTCACTCAATACTTTAACTGCTGTCTTCAGGTCACCCAATACTTTAACTGCTGTCTCCAGGTCACCCAATACTTTAACTGCTGTCTCCAGGTCACCCAATACTTTAACTGCTGTCTCCAGGTCACTCAATCCTTTAACTGCTGTCTCCAGGTCACTCAATCCTTTAACTGCTGTCTCCAGGTCACTCAATCCTTTAACTGCTGTCTCCAGGTCACACAATACTTTAACTGCTGTCTTCAGGTCACCCAATACTTTAACTGCTGTCTTCAGGTCACCCAATACTTTAACTGCTGTCTCCAGGTCACTCAATCCTTTAACTGCTGTCTCCAGGTCACTCAATCCTTTAACTGCTGTCTCCAGGAAAACCAATACTTTAACTGCTGTCTTCAGGTCACCCAACGCTTTAACTGCTGTCTCCATGTCATTCGATGTTTTAACTGCTGTCTCCATGTCATTCGATGTTTTAACTGCTGTCTCCATGTCATTCGATGTTTTAACTGCTGTCTCCATGTCATTCGATGTTTTAACTGCTGTCTCCATGTCATTCGATGTTTTAACTGCTGTCTCCATGTCATTCGATGTTTTAACTGCTGTCTCCATGTCATTCGATGTGTTAACTGCTGTCTCCATGTCATTCGATGTTTTAACTGCTGTCTCCATGTCATTCGATGTTTTAACTGCTGTCTCCATGTCATTCGATGTGTTAACTGCTGTCTCCATGTCATTCGATGTGTTAACTGCTGTCTTCAGGTCATTCGATGTTTTAACTGCTGTCTCCATGTCATTCGATGTTTTAACTGCTGTCTCCATGTCATTCGATGTGTTAACTGCTGTCTCCATGTCATTCGATGTGTTAACTGCTGTCTCCATGTCATTCGATGTGTTAACTGCTGTCTCCATGTCATTCGATGTGTTAACTGCTGTCTTCAGGTCATTCGATGTTTTAACTGCTGTCTTCAGGGCACCCAATGCTGGGGTGAAAACCAGTGTTGTAGCTATCTGCGTGGGTTCGATCCCCACGTTCGGAGAGGGATTTATTACCCATAGTCAACTTTGTGCAGACTATTTTCTGTGAACACCCCAGTGTGCACGCATGCGCACGATATTAAGAACCCAAGTTCACAGCAAAAGTCTCAGGGATTGGAAAAATGGCTATACACACATGCAGGGGACAAAAAGAACAAACGGCTAGCGCCGTATAATGTATTGCATCTCGCTTTCCCCAGTGAGAAAGCAGCCCGAAATAACACGAGAGTAACCTCACAGGGCTATAACATTCTTATCCTTATTCTTATCATTGGATTGGCATTTAGGGGTAATCATTAGCAATAAAATTGCAATACAAAATATCTTGTCGTTTTGATTTTGCAGAATTGTGTACCTAACAGAGATCATCGTGCAGTCGCTTCTCAGAATAATGGTATGCTCCTTGTGTGGAAACATAACAGAAAGATAGAGTGGAAACACACACACACACACACACACACACACACACACACACACACACACACACACACACACACACACACACACACACACACACACACGTATACGTTTTACAGACAGAGTGCGAGCAAGTTTGGATATGCCCTTTAGTTCAACTCTAGCAATAAGGAAAACATACCTTTAATTCAACTCTAGCAATAAGGAAAACTTACCTTTAGTTCAACTCTGGCAGTAAGGAAAACTTACCTTTAGTTCAACTCTAGCAATAAGGAAAACTTACCTTTAGTTCAACTCTAGCAATAAGGAAAACTTACCTTTAGTTCAACTCTAGCAATAAGGAAAACTTACCTTTAGTTCAACTCTGGCAGAAAGGAAAACTTACCTTTAGTTCAACTCCAACAATAAAGAAAACTTACCTTTAGTTCAACTCTAGCAATAAGGAAAACTTACCTTTAGTTCAACTCTAGCAATAAGGAAAACGTATACAACGAAATACCAGCGTGAAGCTTAAGTTAACAAAGTTACCGTCACCTTGGATGAGAAGACGACAGGAATCCCAATAATTAAAATCATCCACCCTTCTGCACGTGAAGGTAGCCTTGTTGTGTTCGGTGAAGTTGGCGACAAACTGGAGAGTTGACTTATCATAGGCATCATCATTTGCTTCTCGTTCGACCGTGTAGACAGAGCCATTCAAACAAGTTGTACATTCTGCAATATATCCCGCGCATGTGGCAATCTCATGACCAGTGTAGGCTGAGGTGGTGATCCACCAGATGTAGTCGTAGATGGGACTCAACCTAGTGCACGTCAGGACTATTTCATCTCCGTCCTGTATGTTTCCAGTTGAACAACCAGTCACGGTGACAGCGCAAACTGCAATCACAAGAGATGAAACTGGATTGACAGAACAAGTAAACAAACATATAACAAGTCAATGCCATTTGTGTCATGTTATCTAACTTTGTATCATCGGGCATTGGATGATAAATGTGACCCATAGAAAGATACGCTCGAAGGAAAACCCAAACAACATGTTTATCTCCCACAATTCCGAGAGGAATGGGTCATGGGAGCAAACGCGGGAATGTATTCCGTCCTGTGTTCTTTGTCCTCTCTACATTGGGGTCGAGTGATCAAACTACAATTAGACTTCACTTACACAGGTACGCTCGCCATAATGTTGCAAGTCTTTTTGACTTGGTGACTAAGTGTCCTCAACGATATCACTGGCTTCAATAACAAGGATCTCTCCGTCATGCCTTGGTGACTGAGTGTCCTTTAAGGATACCACAACTCAGCGGTAGATACCCCCCTCTGCCTTCAATAACAAGGATCTCTCCGTCATGCCTTGGTGACTGAGTGTCCACAATAATACCACAACTCAGCGCTAGATACCCCCTCCCCCCCTCCCCACTGCCTTCAATAACAAGGATCTCTCCGTCATGCCTTGGTGACTGAGTGTCCACAATAATACCACAACTCAGCGCTAGATACCCCCCCCCCCCCCCCACTGCCTTCAATAATAAGGATCTCTCCGTCATGCCTTGGTGACTGAGTGTCCTTAACAATACCACAACTCAGCGCTAGATACCCCCCTCTGCCTTCAATAACAATGATCTCTCCCTCATGACTTGGTGACTGAGTGTCAATGATGCAACAGCCCAGTGGTAGATACCCCCCTCTGCCTTCAATAACAATGATCTCTCCGTCATGACTTGGTGACTGAGTGTCCTTAACAATACCACAACTCAGCGCTAGATACCCCCCTCTGCCTTCAATAACAAGGATCTCTCCGTCATGCCTTTGCCTGAGGTAGCATTTGATTTTATCTCCGAGTACGCAGTACGAGGGTCCTGCAGACTTTAATTGTGTGTCTGTCTGTCTGTCTGTTCGTCTCGACTTAACAGCTTATTGCTGGGAAACTACTGTGCGCAGTTCGTTCAAAAGTTGATACACTAACTTGATAATAGGTGCGATTGATCGTATTAAAACTTCATAATGTTACCTGGGACCTAAATGCGAAATAAATCGCAAAAGCCACTCTTAACGGTGGGAGTTTTTGCGGTGGGAGGCTGGTCGCTTTGCGAACAGCTAGTCACTGAACTAAAGGCAGCTGAGCCGCACACGTCACGCAGTGACGAGAAAAGCATGATTTCAGTGCAAGCCAGACAACGGGTGAGGAAATGGTCTCGGCAAAGAAATTACAATGCAGGGTTTGGTCTCGGTGAAAGAGAGACAGAGAGCACGAGAGAGTCTATGGCCAAAATGATCCTACACCGGGTTCGATTCCCGGCATGGGCGTTCTATTTTTTTTTTTTTAATTCTTGTTTACTATTGTTTATTATGAACGTTTTAATGTTTAATTTTACTCTAATAGTTTTTTTAATTGTGTAAAATAAATATTTATTTTTTTATTTTTTTTTATTTTTTTTTTTTTTTAAATCCAAGTGACCCGGGTTCGATTCCCGGCATGGGCGGTCTATTTTTTTTTTAATTCTTGTTTACTATTGTTTATTATGAACGTTTTAATGTTTTATTTTACTCTAATAATTTTTTTAATTGTGTAAAATAATTTTTTTTTTTTTTTTTTTTAAATCCACGTGCACAAGACAAGACTAGCGATTGAAAGACCACAATCTTGGAAAACGGCATTATAGAAATAATGGTTTTAACGGTGATTTTGCTGGGTACTGCACTAAATATGTTAAGTGTTTTTGTCACGAATCAATGCAGCAAGTCACCAGGCCCAGACGGTCTGGGCGGGCGTGTGCTGAACGTGTGTGCTTAGCAGCTATGTTCTGTTTTTACCGGGCTATGTCAGCTGTGTTATCATGTTCATGTTGTGCCTTGTCTTCCCATATTATAACACCAGTCCCGTACAATGTGTGTCTGGTGCTGTTGGATATTGAAACTCTTCCAATAAACAAGTTTCAGTTGAAGATTAACTTCTGCTGTAAATGAGCTTCCAGTACACTGAGCAAGGTATGTTCTCATACTTGCGTGACACGCAAATTTAATTTACCAACAAGAAGGGCAAAGCCCATACGACTCACATGCTTGACCTTCTGCTTTACACATTTTTCCTACCAAAATACATGTGACCTTGACCCAAGGTCAAGGTCATCCAAGGTCATGCAACACAAAGCTGTTAATTCAAGACATAGGAAGTACAATGGTGCTTATTGGCTCTTTCTACCATGAGATATGGTCACTTTTAGTGGTTCACTACCTTATTTTGGTCACATTTCATAAGGGTCAAAGTGACCTTGACCTTGATCATATGTGACCAAATGTGTCTCATGATGAAAGCATAACATGTGCCCCACATAATTTTTAAGTTTGAAACAGTTATCTTCCATAGTTCAGGGTCAAGGTCACTTCAAAATATGTATACAATCCAACTTTGAAGAGCTCCTGTGACCTTGACCTTGAAGCAAGGTAAACCAAACTGGTATCAAAAGATGGGGCTTACTTTGCCCTATATATCATATATAGGTGAGGTATTCAATCTCAAAAACTTCAGAGAAAATGGGAAAAATGTGAAAAATAGCTGTTTTTTAGACAACATTTATGGCCCCTGCGACCTTGATCTTGAAGCAAGGTCAAGATGCAATGTATGTTTTTTGGGGCCTTGTCATCATACACCATCTTGCTAAATTTGGTACTGATAGACTGAATAGTGTCCAAGAAATATTCAACGTTAAAGTTTTCCGGCCGGCCGGCCGGCCGGCCGGACGGACGGACGGACGGACGGACGACTCGGGTGAGTACATAGACTCACTTTTGCTTCGCATGTGAGTCAATAAAAACTAAATGAAACATTCTTATATTCAATGCATTGTTTACACTGTTTCTTGGATGCTATAGAATTTGAGTTTTATTCATCTAGTGTAAACACTTAAATAAATGTAAAGAAAATATGGTTAAACTTAAGCGACCCCCCCACCACCACCTCTCTGTGTCAAGCAGCAAGCAGCAAAGAAGAACCCAGTTGTAGAAATAATTGGCGTGGCGGTGGCAGTGGTTATGAACTAATCCCCCCCCCCTCCACAATGTCCTCGTTTCCTCTGTCCACCCAGCACAGGTTCTAAGAAACCGACTCCCCCTCCTCCACCATCATTTCCTCCCCCACCCACCCCCGCCTGGTCACAGCATGCAACTAGTGACCAATGCAAGGTCTGCAAGCTGCGATTCCCACATAATTATTGTCACCCTTTGCAAAGACTGACTGATAACTCGGAGGTACCACTACCAGCTGTCTACTGCTCAATGTCACAGCATATCTATTTACACGATGAAAGTTTAAATTTATTTAACAGCGTTCGCGGGACCGGCACGGTTGGCCGAGTGGTAAGGCGTCCGCCCCGTGATCGGGAGGTCGTGGGTTCGAATCCCGGCCGGGTCATACCTGAGACTTTAAAATTGGCAATCTAGTGGCTGCTCCGCCTGGCGTCTGGCATTGTGGGGTTAGTGCTAGGACTGGTTGGTCCGGTGTCAGAATAATGTGACTGGGTGAGACATGAAGCCTGTGCTGCGACTTCTGTCTTGTGTGTGGCGCACGTTATAATTATGTCAAAGCAGCACCGCCCTGATATGGCCCTTTGTGGTCGGCTGGGCGTTAAACAAACAAACAAACAAACAGCGTTCGCGTTTGAAAAAAATACCTTTTATGTGATAGCAAATGCATCGCATTGCTGAGAATGGGTGTATACGGGTAGAATTGCATAACCATAAGCATACCATGAAGTAGCATTAACATTGTGTTCGCGGAATGAAAGCATACATGTAGGACACTTTTGACGAGAATACGTGTGTTTACAATGCGTTATCAGATCTAATCCCCACAAAAATTGTCACTGAAATGTGACTAACGTAGCATGGACCAACCAATTTGTACTTTTTGAGATTTAAAAACGAACCTAATGTGAAACTATTCACTGGGATTTCAGAAGCCATGATATAGTTTCTTTTTTTCAAATTGCAACTAAAATGGATTTGTTGCAATGAGTTTACCACTCGGACACGTTTTGTAAAAAACAACCAAAAAAAACCATTCCAAATCCAATTTAAATTTTTTTAAAACAGAATCATGAAAATTATGGACAAAGTTTTTCATATTATTCTGTGTACGAAAAAAAGTTATTTTTCAAAAACTATTAAAATGAAGATAATAATTATATGTATTTTGTATGAATGCTAGTATTTCTCAGTAACATCAGAGGCGGCCCCTTTTATCAAAGGCAATTTTAAAGGCACAGTCAGCCTCCCGTAGACCATCAGAGACACTATCAGGCTTTTACACACAGTACAAACACCCTTTCATTTAAACACTCACCGCTTGAGAACATCCCAGGTGCCCTCTGTAAAGAGCGAGCAATTTTCAAAGAATTCATGTTTGCGTGGTTTATCTTATCACTGCGCCATCGTGAACCCGTGTGATCCAGTTTCCTTATTTTTCACAATTTAGTCGTCAGTTTGTGATTTGAACGAGACTCGCTGTGAGCTTATCTGCAATAGCACGTACGTTATTGTGTACCTCTGAATCTAAAACGCAACACACGGCTGCGAGTAACACGAACTAGAACGGTGGAGGTTGACCGTTCTTCTTCTTCTTCTTCTTCGTTCATGGGCTTAGACTCCCACGTTCACTCATGTTTCAAGTTTAGCACGAGTGGATTTGTACGTGTGCCATTCAGGCAGCATACGCCAATTTCGGGGGAGGCATGCTGGGTATTTTCGTGTCTCTATAACCCACCGAACTCTGACATGGATTACAGGATCTTTTCCGTGCGCACTTGATCTTGTGCTTGCGTGTACACACGAAGGGGGCTAAGTCACTAGCAGGTCTGCAAAGTTGACCTGGGAGATCGGAAAAATCTCCACTTAACCCACCAGGCGGCAGCGACCGGGATTCGAACTCACAACCTCCCGATTAGAAGGCCGACGTAGAACCACCACGCCACAGCGCCCGTCTCATGTTGACCGTTCAAAGGAACTGGCACTGTGCAAAACCATCGTCTGCCACGAGAAAGACGTTTTGCGTGACACGTTTCCGGGCTTTTCTTTTTATAAACTTTCAAAACTTCGAATTGTACTGATCTTGTCTTGACGAAACATAAATTCTTTTATGATTTAAGAATGTTTGTGTAACAAGCTGTCAATGTATTAGTTAGAATTTTTTAATAGTTATAGGTCTAGCGCCAAAACGCACCAAGGTCCGATTTTATTATCAGCCAATGCGCAATTGCTCGCTCTTTACGTAAGGCACCTAGGATGTTTTCACGCGATGAGTGTTTTAACGAAAAGGGTGCCATAAACCGGTTCTCTGTAGTAGCAAGGACCAAGGCAAGAGAAGATAACTCTAATCTTCGTCCCCCCAAAATGCCAAACATGGGGTTTTGTGCATGGTCAATTAATGGGGTTGGGAAAATGCGGATACAAATGTTATGTGAGGCTGGGTGAGGAGACTGTTTATCACGAATGGAAGTTGGAAGGTAGAACTTAAAGGTGCACACGTTATCGCCTTCAACAGTGCTAAATATGATGTGAAAACGACGAATTGAATTGTTTGAGAATATCATTTTCTGCTTTCTAGATCGTGCACCATTACAGTCTTCACTGTTTAGTGATATGTCAAGTCCCAAGAGAGCAAAACGAAGATAAAAATAAAAAATTCGAGGTGGGGTAATATTGTTTTGCGATCGATGTAACAGGTAACAGTACACTACCAATTTCCCAGTACTGACGGAGATGTCCAGAAGTAATCGAGCTTTCAGGTGAACGACCTTGTCGGCATTCTTCGATTCCTGACGATCAACTTTTACAAGACATGAAGAATACGACAACACTTTCTCTTCTTCTGAGCCAGCGTTTTGAGCCGTCGCTGCTTCAAAAACTGGTAAACAAGTCTAGATGCATGACGCACAAGTTTGGCGTCATCGGTGTAATGACGTATTGCTGTGCGAGTGACGTTATCTTCTTCGTTGATTCTGGTCAGGCAAAAGGTGAAAGTAGATCTTGCATGATTTCACTGTGTGTTTCTGCATAAGACTTGTTTACCAGTTTTGGAAGCAGCGGCGGCCCAAAACGTTGACTCAGAAGAAGACAAAGTTTTCTGGCATTCTTCATTTACCTAATACCTATGCTTGTAAAAAATTATCATCAGGAATCGTAAGAAACACGCCAGTAAATACAGCACGGGACATGTATGTGACTATCCCCCAAATTCGATTTACTCGAAAACGCACCGAGCAGTGCTGCTGATCGAACTTTGGACCTTGTGTTCCTGGATTCTTGTTTACACACACACACACACACACACACACACACACATTGACACCAAAACAACATATATGTGCCCCCCCCCCCCCCCCCCCCCCGCCCCCTCCCCCCCTAGAATGCCGACATGACAACTCGATTACTTCTGGACATCTCCGTCAGTATTCGGAAATTGGGAGTGTTACCTGTTACATCGATCGCAAAACAACATTTTTATTTTGATCATTGTTTTGCTCTCTTGGGACTTGACATATCACTAGACTGTGAAGACTGTAGTGGTGCACGATTTACAAGCAGAAATATGTGTCGTTTTTTCCACAAATTTTCCACCGTGGAAGGCGATAACGTGTGCACCTTTGAGTTCTACCTTCCCACTTTCATTCGTGATGAACAGACTCCTCACCCAGCCTCACATAACATTTGTATCCGCATTTTCCCAACCCCATTAAATTGACCATGCCCATAAGTTACCCCATGTTTAGGCAATTTGTAGGAACGAAGATTAGAGTTATCTTTTCTTGCCTTGGTCCTTGCCAGAAGCAGTGTGGTACTTACCACTCGAGACAAGAAAGCTCAGAACGAAAACGCCAAGTATCTTCGTTTCCATCACTTTTTTGCTGGTTGCACATAGCTCGCTGTGGAATAGAGTGTGCACGTTGCAGCAAACGAATAGAGTGCTAGAGATATCTCATTACCAACTCAGTTGCCCTGCACAATTTCTCACATTGTCGTCGAAGGTAGAATCGCAAATGATGTGCTAGCAGGCGCCATTCTTGACGCTGTGACGGAATACATCCATTAGACGTCACATGACGTCATTGCACATTTAGGAAATGTTTAAAAAAAATTCAAAAAATGGGCACAAGTAGTGTCAGTCAGCCCAGACTTTGCAGAAATTCACGCCTTGCAGAACCCCGTGACCGTGCAGGGCCGGACCAAATGAGTTGTAAGGGGAGGGGGAGGGGGTCCTCCTTTTGGGGGGGGGGGGGGGGGGCAAATCAGCGAATTTATTAAAGAAAAAAAACAAGAAAAAAAACCACTCAAAGCAAGGTACCTGCTTTTTCCAGGGGTGGGGTTCCGGAACCCCTGGAACCCCCCCCCCCCCCCCCCCCCTGGGTCCGGCCCTGCTGTGACACAGCATAAATAATAAGCCGGAAGAGATTAGAAATGTCTCGACATGTATTTCTCTCTCTCTCGACTGTACACAGAGATAAGAACAGCCTCGCTTTCACCTAGATCCTGCCTAAAAACAATGTTCAGACCTCATGTTCAGACTCGGCGTGATGAATCCGAAAGGACTACTTTTTAGCGGTCAAGCTCAGTCGTCCGCATACTCGAAAGTGAAAAAAAAATGAAACGTTTTGCTACAGTATCGGAGGATGAACTGTCGAAGAAGAAAAAGAGTCTCGTGCCAACCAGTACGCAGAAGACCATCCGAGTTGTCCAGAAGAAGTTCTGAAACACGTCACGTTCCAAATCAAAAGACGACATTCTATTCTCATACGTCACTATTCTTGGTTTACGGTACCATTCGGCGGCTTTGCTGCGAGTATCATAGTCTTGGTTGGCCGAGACCTTGAGGTGGAATGCGAGCACTTGATTAGATGCTCGGAGAAGTGGTAGGCTAGGCAGATTTCATCAGATTTCACCTCCTGTGTGAACAAATTGCTATAAAATTTATTTCACCTTTTTTGTACTCTACATGCATCCATTGATCAGGTAAAACCGAGTTGGCCAACGTTTTCCCATGCGAACTATATTTTTGAAGCTTTTAAAGAATGATGACAACTGCGCAATAACGGTATTCCGAATATGCTCCGTCCCTCACCTCTCACGTCTATAACATGTCTTATTTTAAGGGATGTGCCATATGTCACTCGTATAGTATGTAAGAAAAGCACATTCAGTTGATAAATAGGTTCAATTGCATTTATTTACCGCGAAATAACGTGAAGCCGAAGCTCAAATCTAGCGCATTCGGTGTGGTTTCACAGGGCGCGTCTCCCGGGTCGCGTTTGACAGGTATGTGAGTTGACAATTACTGTGCTGATATTCTCCCTCCTTTACCCGTTACTGTTGCATTACACGTGTGAACATGCACACGCACACTCTATTCAACATGACCTCGTACTTACGCTAAAGCCCGTCTTCATCGTCTGATGTACCTACACAGGCAACCTCGGTCACAGTGTTGTCACAGCTCTCCCCTCTGCACTCTCTACAGCCAGACGTACACACGAGGCCGTGTTTTCGGCATGAACATCTTGCTGTTCGACACTCTGTCTTGCAATTGCATCGGATGACATCGAGTAGATCACCAGGAGCAGCAGCAATGTCAATGAGAATAGGAAGCATGGCGCCTTGAACAATCTCCCATCCCCAGTCCATCGGATCCAGGAGGAACTGTTCTTGATGCAAGTGCATCCATTCTTGCACCTGGAAGTATGTTCTCATGGAATGGAATTTAGCTGCTGCTGATGTAGGTGGGAGTTTGCAGGGCTGAAACGATGAGGTACATGTAGAGACTTTCTGCATGTACTTGATGTAGCGGAGGAAGTTCAAAGTGTCTCTTTCCTTCCCCACATAGAGTTCTACAAAGGCCCTTTCTCCTGCTCCTATCAGCTCATCAGTGTGTAACCGAGTGCCGAAACACTACGATCACCTCGGGAGGCGAAGTGCAATCAAACAGGATTGAAAATGTTAGAGCTAATTTCTTAGCCCTATAAAAACTGTTATGCAAACCCGAAGGTTTCCATGAACATACAGACAATCGGAAACCACCAGATCCCATCACAAACAGAATTCTACAATACACCGGTGTTGACTTTTAAAGGCCAACAACTCGGGTGCAGAGTCTGCTGTGAAAGGAGCGGTAACCTCCCCTGTCACAATCGCCCCCGTTTGAATGAACTTCGTCCCGAAGTTCCGAACCGGGGGACCACTGTCCATCCCAAGTTCGCAGAATGGGAACAGCACGAAAATGTTCAGTGGTCATATTATGCCATTACCTGAACATATCATGCCGAGTCCCATCCCTGCTCGCAAGCACCAGATGTAACCGAGTGCCGAAACACTACGATCACCTCGGGAGGCGAAGTGCAATCAAACAGGATTGAAAATGTTAGGGCTAATTTCTTAGCCCTATAAAAACTGTTATGCAAACCCGAAGGTTTCCATGAACATACAGACAATCGGAAACCACCAGACCCCATCACAAACAGAATTCTACAATACACCGGTGTTGACTTTTAAAGGCCAACAACTCGGGTGCAGAGTCTGCTGTGAAAGGAGCGGTAGCCTCCCCTGTCACAAGTGTCTCTGCAAGGACTGGCGCTGAAGACATGGGCCTGCTGCACGAACACTGTTGACTGGGTCAATTTCGTTAAACACATTGGTTTTCCAATCCCGAATGGACTGCTAATTGTATCGCATCCACCAAAGGCGTGCGCAAACAGGATGTTCTCACAAACTTGAGATCCAAGAACAGTCTGGACTTTTCTGATGTCCCACACTTTTGCAGCTGATTTTGCTGTCGATGATCTCACTGGTGTGAAGAAGAAGGGGCAGTGATCTGGCGTAAGATGTTACAACAGAAGGATGAG
>NC_090260.1:40988191-41010691 GCF_037325665.1 Littorina saxatilis | reverse complement strand
CAAGTAAACCGTGTTTTTATCATGGCACCTTGTGACCTGTTTTGTGGAGCGTTATTTAACTATCTTTACGCGTGAGACTCACGTGCTATTTTCCGTGTCCTGGTTTTGGTGTGAGCGCTGCAAACTGCGTCGTAAGTTTTAGAATACGTGTGACTCACGTGTTTTTACATTTAGTCAAATTTTGACTAAATGTTTTAACGTAGAGGGGGGAATCGAGACGAGGGTGTGGTGTGTGTGTGTGCGTGTGTGTGTGTAGAGCGATTCAGACCAAACTACTGGACCGATCTTTATGAAATTTTACATGAGAGTTCCTGGGAATGATATCCCCGGATGTTTTTTTCGTTTTTTCGATAAATAACTTTGATGGGGTCATATCCGGCTTTTTGTAAAAGTTGAGGCGGCTCTGTCACACCCTCATTTTTCAATCAAACTGATTGAAATTTTGGCCAAGCAATCTTCGACAAAGGCCGGACTTCGGTATTGCATTTCAGCTTGGTGGCTTAAAAATTTAATAATGACTTTGGTCATTAAAAATCTGAAAATTGTAAAAAAAAAAAATTTTTATAAAACGATCCAAATTTACGTTCATCTTATTCTTCATCATTTTTTGATTCCAAAAACATATAAATATGTTATATTTGGATTAAAACCAAGCTCTGAAAATTAAAAATATAAAAATTATAATCAAAATTAGATTTTCGAAATCAATTTTAAAACACTTTCATCTTATTCCTTGTCGGTTCCTGATTCCAAAAACATATAGATATGATAGGTTTGGATTAAAAACACGCTCAGAAAGTTAAAACGAAGAGAGGTACAGAAAAGCGTGCTATCCTTCCCAGCGCAACTACTACCCCGCTCTTCTTGTCAATTTCACTGCCTTTGCCACGAGCGGTGGACTGACGATGCTACGAGTATACGGTCTTGCTGAAAAATTGCATTGCGTTCAGTTTCATTGATTCTGTGAGTTCGACAGCTTGACTAAATGTTGTATTTTCGCCTTACGCGACTTGTTAGTTGTTAATTACTTTTCTTTATTTGGTGTTTAACGTCGTTTTCAACCACGAAGGTTATATCGCGACGGGAAAAGGGGGGAGATGGGATAGATCCACTTGTCAATTGTTTCTTGTTCACAAAAGCACTAATCAAACATTTGCTCCAGGGGCTTGCAACGTAGTATATATATTACCTTACTGGGAGAATGCAAGTTTCCAGTACAAAGGACTTAACATTTCTTACATACTGCTTGACTAAAATCTTTCCAAAAATTGACTATATTCTATACAAGAAACACTTAACAAGGGTAAAGGGAGAAACAGAATCCGTTAGTCGCCTCTCACGACATGCTGGGGAGCATCGGGTAATTTCTTCCCCCCAACCCGGGGGGGGTGTACCCAGCTAGCAAGCTTTCGTCGGCCGACTGACGATTTCAGTCGGGTGACGTCGTCAAATGTCGTGTGTCGACGTCCGTTGTCGCGCCGATATCGTTTTGACTGTGTGTAAAACTCAGCAAATGTACGTAATAAACCCCGACATCGGCCCGACGCAATGTTGCTGTCGATAAAAATATGCAGAGTTACGGGAGATAACAACTTGAATTTATTATCATTATTTTAGCATTTGTTACGTCCCCTGTTCAAGCGTCGGGAACGGCGTGACATGACTCTGCAAATGCGAAACTAAATTATTCATATTTGTTGACTTTTTCACATAGGAGTAGGATAATTAATTGTAAGTTTTGTTTGTATATTTGCAATCAAATACAGCATGAGCTCAAACCATGAGTTTTACATTTTAAAAATACGCCATCATATATACTTGAAATACTCTAATAGCTTTCCTTACGGTACAAACAAGATTGAGTGTGAACATGGCCGGCTAGCTGCTACTTTCCCGCGTGAGCGAAGTTTATTTGTTTTCTTAGTTCAAGTTAATATCGAAAGAAGAGACATTCTTGCGAATGTTGGACAGCACATTGATGATATGTTATCCGAGACGAATGTCGCCTCGGGATCTCAATCTGAGTGCTGGTCCCAGTGCCACGTGGTGGCGGTGATAGTTGACAAGTTAAAATTGTGGAGCCAAGGACGGATGGAAACCTACAGGTGTGTTCAAGCTGTTAACGTCAACTCGAGGACAACCGACGGATCCAGCGAGTAAGTGATTTTGGTGTTTTTTTTCTTTAATGTTAGTTTTGCTGTTATACAGTGGGGGGGGGGGGGGGAGTACATACTGCTGTATCTGTAGATGTAGATGTAGGTGTTTTGTCCTGTACAGTGGGGGGGGGGGGGGTGGGGGGGGTGGAGTACATACTCATGATACTGCTAAATCTGTAGCTTTAAGTGTGGTTTGCACTGTTACACTTGGGGGGTGGGGTGTATGTATACTGATGTATCTGTAGCTGTAGGTGTGTGTATTGCATTGTAACACTTGGGGGGGGGGGGGGGGTACATACTGATCTATCTGTAGCTGGTGGTGTGTTTTGCACTGATGCACACCAATCTTACATGGTCCAATCTTACATGGTCCAACCTTACATGGTCCAAACCTACATGGTCCAATCTTACATGGTCCAATCTTACATGGTCCAACCTTACATGGTCCAATCTTGCATGGTCCAATCTTGCATGGTCCAATCTTACATGGTCCAACCTTACATGGTCCAACCTTACATGGTCCAACCTTACATGGTCCAATCTTACATGGTCCAACCTTACATGGTCCAATCTTACATGGTCCAACCTTACATGGTCCAACCTTGCATGGTCCAATCTTACATGGTCCAACCTTACATGGTCCAACCTTACATGGTCCAATCTTACATGGTCCAACCTTACATGGTCCAACCTTACATGGTCCAATCTTACATGGTCCAATCTTGCATGGTCCAATCTTGCATGGTCCAACCTTACATGGTCCAACCTTACATGGTCCAACCTTACATGGTCCAATCTTACATGGTCCAACCATACATGGTCCAACCTTACATGGTCCAATCTTACATGGTCCAATCTTACATGGTCCAACCTTGCATGGTCCAATCTTACATGGTCCAATCTTACATGGTCCAATATTACATGGTCCAACCTTACATGGGCCAATCTTACATGGTCCAATATTACATGGTCCAATCTTACATGGTCCAATCTTACATGGTCCAATCTTACATGGTCCAACCTTGCATGGTCCAATCTTACATGGTCCAATCTTACATGGTCCAATATTACATGGTCCAACCTTACATGGGCCAATCTTACGTGGTCCAATATTACATGGTCCAATCTTACATGGTCCAATCTTACATGGTCCAATCTTACATGGTCCATATATATATTATTGGACCATGTAATATTGGACCATGTAATATTGGACCATGTAAGATTGGACCATGTAAGGTTGGACCATGTAATATTGGACCATGTAAGATTGGACCATGTAAGGTTGGACCATGTAATATTGGACCATGTAAGATTGGTCCAATCTTACATGGTCCAACCTTACATGGTCCAACCATACATGGTCCAATCTTACATGGTCCAATCTTGCATGGTCCAACCTTACATGGTCCAACCTTACATGGTCCAATCTTACATGGTCCAACCTTACATGGTCCAACCTTACATGGTCCAACCTTACATGGTCCAATCTTACATGGTCCATATATATATTATTGGACCATGTAATATTGGACCATGTAAGATTGGACCATGTAAGGTTGGACCATGTAAGGTTGGACCATGTAAGATTGGACCATGTAAGATTGGACCATGCGTGACCCAACATGGTTTAAAATCGTCACCACGAGTTTTCGTCACACCCAACAATTCAAAGTGTGGTGCAACACACGAACACTATCCAATGTTTTAGCCATTGGTTTGGATGAGCACGACAAACATTTCGTCTGCTTCTAAAGGTGCTACCGCCTCAGAACCGCAGGCGCGAAGAAAAGTTCGCAGGGATTTCCCGATTGCATACCCAGAAACGAAAGGGATCGCTACGAACTAAGTTTCGTTGGTCAATCTAAAGCTCGCTAATAAGCACCATTGTACTTCCTATGTCTTGAATTAACAGCTTTGTGTTGCATGACCTTGGATGACCTTGACCTTGGGTCAAGGTCACATGTATTTTGGTAGGAAAAATGTGTAAAGCAGTTCTTAGTGTATGATGTCATTGCTAGGTTTAGTTATTTGACCTTGACCCTGAAGGCCAAGGTCATGTAAAGGTCAAGGTCAAGCATGTGAGTCGTATGGGCTTTGCCCTTCTTGTTTATACTGCTGTAGCTGTACGGGGAGGGGGGGTATACTGCTGTAGCTGTTAGTGATTTTTGCACTGTTACACGGGGGGGGGGGGGGGGGGGGGGGAGTACATACTGCTGAATCTGTAGCTGTAAGTGTGGTTTGCACTGTTACACTTGGGGGGTGGGGTGTACATACTGATGTATCTGTAGCTGTAGGTATTGCATTGTAACACTTGGGGGGGGGGGGGGTGTACATACTGATCTATATCTGTAGCTGTAGGCGTGTTTTGTACTGTTACACTTGGGGGGGGGGGCGGTTTGTACATACTGATGTAGCTGTAGGTGTGTTATGTACTGTTACAGTAGGCGGGGAGGGGGGGGGGTTGAACATACTGCTGTATATGTAGCTGTAGGTGTGTTTTGCACACAGGGGGTGGGGGGGGTGGGGGGTGGGGGGGTTGTACATACTGCTGTATCTGTAGGTCTAGGTGTGTTTTGCACTCTACACGGGGGAAGGCGGTTGAGTGTTGTACATACTGCTGTATCTGAAGCTGTAGGTATGTTTGGTACTGTTACAGTGGTGGCAGCGGGGGGAGGGGGATGTACATAATTCTGAATCTGTAACTGTAAATGAGGTTTGTACTGTTACAGTGGTAGGGGGGGGGGGGGTTGGGGGTTGTACATACTGCTGTAGCTGTAGGTGTGTTTTGCACTGTTACTAAGGGGGAGGGGAGGTGTACATACTGCTGTAGCTGTAGCTGTAAGTAATTTGTGCACTGTTACACTTGGGGGGTTGTATATACTGCTGAATCTGTTGCTGTAGGTGTGTTTTATACTGTAATACTGAGGGGGGGGGGTGTATACGGCTGTATCTGTAGCTGTAGGTGTGTTTTGTACTGTTACAGTGAGGGCGGTAGGGGCGGGGGGTTCTACATACTGCTGTATCTCTAGCTGGTGATTTGTTTTGCACTGTTACACTGGGGGGGGGGGGGGGGTTGTACACACTGCTGTATCTGTAGGTTTGTTTTCCACTGTAACACTGGGGGGAGGGGGGGGGGGTTATACTGCTGTAGCTGTAAGTGAATTTTGCACTGTTACACTTGGGGGGGGGGGGGTGGTGGTGGTACATACTGCTGTATCTGTAGCTGCACCCAGCCAGCAAGACATTAGCGGCCGATAGTCGGCCGAACACCCTTCAAAAAGTCGGGCAGGTGACGTCAAAAGATACGACGCGGGTGTTGGCCCGACTAACTTTTGCAAAGAGGCAACGAGGCGGCCGACAGGCGGCCGAACACGTGTACTATGGCGGCACGCATCCGGTCCGATGTTAATCGGCCCGATGGCTTGTTGGACCTGCGGCCCGACACCTTATGCCGACATCGTCCCGATGTCTTCCCGCTGAAATCGATATCTTCCCGATGTCGGCATAAGGTGTCGGACCGCAGGTCAAACAAGTCATCGGGCCGATTAACATCGGACCGGATGCGTGCCGCCATAGTGCAGGTGTTCGGCCGCCTATCGGCCGCATCGTTGCCTCTTTGCAAAAGTTAGTCGGGCCAACACCCGCGTCGTATGTTTTGACGTCACCGGCCCGACTTTTTGAAGGGTGTTCGGCCGATTATCGGCCGCTAATGTCTTGCTGGCTGGGTAGTTGTTAACGTCAGCTAGTTCCCTGCTATTTTTTGTAAAATAGACTGTTCCTTGGAAGAACCATGCACGAAGTACGTGATCAGTTACTGATTGGTTGTAAATAATTGTCTCACCTAACCCTGTTTTATGGAATGTTGGTGACCTTTTACCTTTAAAATGAACTATTCCATGTTAGGTTTTTGTTTTCTATAAATATTACCGTTTGACTTCCTCTCATCAGTCGGTCTGAGGGTTTTACGGAAGAGTTTGGATCTCAGGTCTTGTGGTTGCGTGTACACACGAAGGGGGATAAGGCACTCGCAGGTCTGCACATAAGTTGACCTGGGGGATCAGAAAAATCTCCACCCTTAACCCACCAGGCGCGGACGGGATTCGAACCCGCGACCTTCCGATTATGAAGCTGATGTGTTATGCACTAGGACACTGCGCCCATCTTTGGTGGATTAAACATGTGTTTGTTTAAACGCGATAGCGGGAAACAATAACTATCATCATACAGAATTGTTCATAAGTCTAAACATGCACGAAGGTGTCTTTTAAAAAAAACTATAGTCTGTTTCAAAGACTTGCAGCTTCTTCTACGTCTGCGTTCGTGGGTTGAAACTCCCGCGTACACTCGTGTTTTTGCTCGAGTGGATTTTTATGTGTATTACCGTTTTACCCCGCCATTGAGGCAGCATAATAATTATAATAATAATATGGGAGATTTATAGAGCGCTTTACATTCTCTAAGCGCTTTACAATGACAAACATGCATATACATACAAAGCAAAGCAAAAAAAGCATGTGCAGCAGCATTCAGCACACAAGTGAACAACGAAACACTACATCAATACAAGCTGCAAGCATACTAACACAGGCAAAACATTCAAACATTCAAACACCTGATTCAAAAATGCACCATGTTCAAATAAAATTAATCAAAATACTGGGTGAAGAAGTGTGTTTTAAGGTTTGATTTGAAGGAACAGAATGTTTGGCAGTGTCGGATAGAGTAAGGGAGAGAGTTCCAGGCAACGGCAGCAGAGTGGGAGAAGGCTCTCTGGCCGTGCTGTTTGCGACTAAAAGAAGATAGACGGAATATTCTAGTGTCTACAGAGGAGCGGAGGGATCGTGAGGGTGTATAGAGTGTGAACAGGTCAGACAGGTAGGATGGGGCTGAGCCAGATATTATTTTGTAGCAGATACAGCAGCACTTATATTGGATTCTCAGCTCTACAGGGAGCCAATGAAGTTTCTTTAGCAAGGGGGAACAGGACTGGGACCGAGGGGCTTTGCAGACAAGCCGGGCTGCAGAATTTTGAACGCGCTGCAAAGGATGGATGACAGACTGAGGACAGCCAATGAGAACAGAATTTCCGTAGTCTAATCGAGAAAGAATGTAGGAGGAAACAAGGGTCTTGGTGGCATCTTCGGTAAGGTGTGGGCGGATAGAACCTATTCTCTAAAGCTCGATGTAAGCGGACTGACAGACTTTCATAACATGGTGTTTCATGGAGAGATCGCTATCAAGAAAGATGCCAAGATCACGGACGGAGTCTGAGAATTCAATAGTGCTGCTGCCCATAGGGATAGAGGGAGGGAGAGAGAGAGAGGAGAGAGGGAGGATTTGGTGAAACGAATGGCTTCTGTTTTGTCACAGTTAAGTTTAAGCTTGTTAGTGGACATCCAGAGTTCAACGTCAGCAATGCAAGACTGGAGGGAGGTGGTCATCTGTGCGTATTCTGAGGGAGTCGCTGAGTTCTGAAGCTGAGCGTAGTCAGCAAACATTTCGTGGGAAACGGAATGTCTGTCGATGAGGTCAGTCGGAGGGGAGGTGTACATGATGAACAGCACGGGCCCGAGCACAAAGCCCTGGGGAACGCCAAAAAGGAGGGAGGTTTCCTGGGATGGGACGTCGTTTACAATTAAAAAAAAATTCTGTCTGAGAGATAGGATCTAAACCAATTTAGAACTGAATTTTGGATGCCGAAAGTGTGCTCAAGGCGGGACAGTAGGATTTCATGATCAATTGTATTGAAAGCGGCCGAAAGGTCTAACAGGAGCAGCAGGGAAATTTTGTTATCGTCTAAGGAAGTCAAAATGTTGTTGAGGATACTAAGGACTGCGGTCTCTATGCTATGGTCTGTGCGGTAAGCTGACTGGTGCGGAGTGAGGAGGTTGTTGTCAGAGAGGTGGGAGGAGAGCTGGTCTAGGACTATCTTCTCTAGGATTTTAGAAAGGAAGGGAAGGTTTGAGATGGGCCTGTAGTTCTTAAGTACGTTGGGGTCGAGGGAGCTTTTCTTCAGAAGGGGTTTAATGACAGCTTTTTTGAAATCTGAGGGGACGGTGCCAGTGGAAAGGGACTCGTTCAGTATTCTAGTGATGGTGGGTAGAAGGATGTCTAAGTGATCACAGAGGTGGGGAGGGGGTCGAGGTCACAGGACGTTTTGGCAGACTTCACAATAAGTTTACGAACAAAATCTTCAGAGACTGGGGTGAAAACAGAGAACGAATTTCCAACAAAAACGGGAGAGCAGTCTGAGTCGCTATGCTGGGCGAAGCTGTACATGTTGCGGATGGTCAAAATCTTTTCATGAAAATACTTAGAAAAAAACATACGCCGATTTCGGGGGAAGCAAGCTGGATATTTTTGTGTTTCCATAACCCACCGAACTCCGACATGGATTTCAGGATCTTTTCCGTGCGCACTTGGGCTTGTGCTTGCGTGTACACACGAAGGGGGATAAGGTACTAGCATGTCTGCACATACGTTGACCTGGGACATCGGACAAATCTCCACCCTTAACCCACTAGGCGGCCGAGGCCAGGATTCGAACTCACGACCTTCCGATTAGGAGGCCGACGTCTTACCCCCACGCCACTGCGCCCGTCTAAAGACTTGCAGCAATTTGCAACATTATAAATCGAGAAAACTGGACATTCGCCAAGCAATTTGGTTCACAAAACAGTTCACAAGTCAACATGTAACACTGTTTTGTAAACTTTCTGTCGTGAAGTGTACGTATTGTTCTTGCAATGGGCGTGTCCCCTGTTTTGAACAAAAACTGTTTTATTGGTGCACTACCTATGTTAAAAATAACAACAATGACAACGGCCATGATTTCTCTTTATTTGAATGACTTTCAACTCTAGTACAAAATAAAACATATTCATTGTATTAAGACATTTTTTAAAAGTTGGTCATACCTACTTGTCTTTTCCGTTGTTATTCATGTTAAATAATAACAGACACTAGTAATACCCGTGCACCGCACGGGATTTTTTCTTCTTCATTAATTACAGAGTTAATTATGAATAAGCAACAACAAAAACGTGTTCAATGTGCAATGGCACGCGCGTACAGAACAAAATGCCATACATTTATTGGGAGATAAAAAAAGGGCACAGTGGTGGATTGGCCATGACTTGTGCAGTGACAACATTCTTTCTTTCTTTCTTTATTTGGTGTTTAACGTCGTTTTCAACCACGAAGGTTATATCGCGACGGGGAAAGGGGGGAGATGGGATAGAGCCACTTGTTTCTTGTTCACAAAAGCACTAATCAAAAAATTGCTCCAGGGGCTTGCAACGTAGTACAATATATTACCTTACTGGGTACGCAAGTTTTGATTGGCAGCGAAAGGGTTAAAATGTGTAAAACAATATATAACACCAATCATATAATTGGGAAAGAAATCTCGTCGCAGTACCCCGACAGCTCGAGTCACCCACAATGAAACGTTTGTACTATTGACTGGACTTAAACAAATTAGCGGCTACATTGACATAAGTGAGGGACATAAATGTGCAAAATAATTTGCCCAAAGAACAATAGTTGTACATACACATCACCATATATGTCTTGAGACGGGGAAAAAACCTAGCACTAAATGGAACAAAATTTGTACACTTCAGCAAACATGTGAGTAAAAAATAAAATGTTAAAATGTGAAATTGGTTCTGCGAACAACAAAATGTTTACACATGCATTGTGCACAGAGAACAAAAGTTTACAGATCACCATGCATATATGTCATTATGATGGTTAGGCCTGAAGAAATAACTTTGCTTTTGTTTACTATTTCTCTTGGGCTGTTAGCCAGCACAACATAATTAAAACATTCGATTTGCCAAATCAGCGCCACCAACACTGATAAATAGGACTAAGCATGGAGTATTCATTGCAGGGGCTCTTTTTTGTTTGTCATGCTGTGTGCCACACGCGTTGCAGTTGTCACCGTGTGTAGAGTTTAAGATGATGTGATTCCTATTCTTATAAAGACAAAGTCGATAGGGTAGTCGCTAGAATCAGGAGGGATGGCGGGAGCCACTCGACCTCAAACTGAAACACGCTGATGTGATAATCTGGGCTTAGAGTTATACCCACAGCCCCATGTCCGAGTCCCTGACCAGTCGGCACAGCAGCAAGCTGTGTGACCAGCCTAGAGAACTGCTACTTCGCAAATAATCCTGGGGACTCAGACCATGGAGCTGCATATGGTCATATAAGGTTTTAAAGGTAATTCTATTTGTAGCGCATGGAGCGAAAATGTGTTGAAATGAATAGGGTTCTCCACAATGGCAGGACTTGTTAAAGATATGGAAGCGGCAGCCGCCGGCACGGAGGCGTCTGAAGATAGTGAGGAGGTTTGTTGGGAGATCGGGGTGTAGATCGTTCATATCAATGGGTTGATATAGGACAGAGATGTTGCGTACTGACTTCGAATAAGTTTACGAATTTTACTGTAGAACTCGGTTACTGAGTAGCCGATGTTAGTGTTAGCTGGGCTAGATTCTGCCGCTTCTTTGGCAGCGACATCCGCCAGTTCATTTCCCCGGACCCCTACGTGAGAGGGGACCCAGAGAAATGATACGGATGTGCCGGATGCGATTAACTGGTGACATATAAAGAGGATTTCTCTTTGTAGCTCTGCCCGATTTGATGTGTTTCGATGCAGAGCTTGTAGTGAAGAGCGCGAGTCAGAGCAGAAAACTACCGCACGCGGTGTGACTGGGAGGTCATTTATAAAAGTGCATGCCATGAGCAAGGCAAATAGCTCAGCTGAGAATATGGAGATGTCTTTATTAAGAGTATATTTCCTTGAGATTTTGAGATCTGGGATCACAAAGGCGCAGCCAACGCTGCCGTCTGCAAATTTGGATCCGTCAGTGAAGACTTTTAAATGCTCCGAGAATTTGTAGTTTAGGGTTTCTTTTGTAACAGTAGCTAGGTAGACGGGGTTATCTTTTTTGGTAGTATTATCTTCACTGTCGTATATGATAGTATAGGGTTTCCTCAAGCCAGGGCGGGTAGGAGGGCGGGGGGACCCTGGCCAGCTCACTGACCTTCACCCCGCTATCGGCTAGAATGCGATTTACTGTGTCGGATAAGGGTAGCGTTTTGGCCAAGAGTTGAGTGCTATGTTTGGTGTTGGCCTCATAAGTTTGGTGCTGAGGAAAAAAGTTAGTCAGGACCTCGCAGGCAGAGTTCTCTACCGCGTGGGCTCTGACAGCATACTGAGCTGAACGGAGTTTTATCTCATCCACAAGGGGCAGCCACCCACACTCGCTGTAGACTCGACTCTTACTCGCTTGTTGGGAGAGTCCCAGAGCTATCTTGAGCGCCCTGCACTCTATAATAGCCAGTTTTTTCATGAGCGTCGGGCGCGTCGCGAAGTAAGCTTCGCACCCGTACAGGAGGCGGGAGCGAATTAATGCCCGCACTACCTCTGTGACACACTTGCGTCCTCTGGCCCAGGATTGGGACGCCAGGTAGCGTATGATATAAAGATCCTTGTTGGCCTTATTGATCAGATGTTCGATATGACTGGTCCAGTTAAGTCGAGTACCAATGATAACGCCGAGGAACTTAACTTCTGAGCTCGGTTTGATAATATCACAACCTATCTTTATACTGCAGTTCCTGTACAGTTGTCTACGGGAGACAACAAGAAAGACTGTTTTATTTGAGGCTAGTTGGAAGCCGTTGGTGTACATATATTGACAGAGGTTGTCGATTTTAGTTTGGTAAGAAGATAAGTCAACAGTGTTGGTAACTCTGTTATGGCGTGGTCTATTAGTGTCTATTAAGGCGAGGTCGTCCGCATACAGAAGTACACTGGCACCGTCAACCTTAACAGAAGTAATGTCATAGAGCATGATGCTGAATAAGTTTGGCGCGATGATACTGCCCTGGGGAACCCCCATGTCCAGCGCATGGGTTTCGGACACCGAAGAGCCCACTCGGACAGACATCTTGCGATTGCTGATGAAGTTTTTGATGAATTGGTACATATGTGACCAGAGACACCGATTCTGCCGAGTTTTAGGAGTAGACAAGCATGCCAGACGCTATCGTACGCAGATTTAATATCAAAGAAGGTCTTTTTGATTTTTTCAGTGACGTGCACAATGTGGTCCGCACACGAACGACCTTGCCTGAAACCTGCCTGGCATGTAGGAATGATATTGTGTTTATTGAGGTGGAACTCCAGCCTCTGGTTCACCACACGCTCAAAGATCTTGCTGAGGTGGGGGGTTAGTGATATGGGGCGGTAACTGCCAGGTAGATTGCCCGGTTTTCCGCTCTTCAATACTGCTACTACTTGTGAGTCTGACCACGCTGCGGGGATAGTATCCTTTAACCAGCATAGATTGAAAAACTGAGTGAGCAACTTAACAAAGTTAGGTGGTAAATGTTTTATCATGTGATATGATATTGGGTCTAAACCTGTGGATTATTTTGGGTCTTTCACAGAAGAGATGGCGTTTTGGACTTCTTTTGCTTTAAGCATGCAGTGTATAGGCAACTGGTTGTCATCTGGGGGGTATGTGAAACCCTTCTCCTGATCTAACCTATAATTGAGTCGATCAGAATCTACGGATTTTGATTGACTATTTTTGGCAAAGGTATCTGCTAATAGGTTTGCCTTTTCAGAGTCAGTTGTGGTCAATTCATCACCCGATAGTAGTGGCTTTTCTTTAGTTCTGTGTCTACATTTAAATCTGCGGATTTTCTTCCAGATTTTGCCACAGTCTTTGTAATCTCTAGTTTCTTTGTGGACAAAGTTTTCCCAGTTTTGAAGTTTAGCCTTAGCGGTGATCTGGTTAAATTGTATTTCAGCTGACTTCATATTCGTGAAGTTAGCGTCTGAGCAGTGCCTGAGATATGTCCTAATGTGATATCGCTTGTTTGCCAAGGCTTCATCACAGTCTGCATTCCACCACTCATTCCTTTTGGCCTTACAGTTAGGATTTACTGATTTAAGCGGAATGTGATTATTGGCAGCAGTGAGTATACATTGACGTATGTTATTGTAAGAGGCTTCGATGTCATCCGTAAGGAGAGTTTCCTCCCTGACACCCTCGAGCTCCGCACGGAAGCTGTCCCAATTTGCCTGTTTGTAATAGACCTTTTTCACTTAAATTTTGGCGCATGCGCTGTGAAGTTTATTGTCAGATCTACCGGAACTAGGGGGCAAAAGGAAAATTCGACAACGAGGCTTGGTGCTAAGTCAAGTGCGGAGACGACGAGGCAAACTGTTGTGTTTGCAACTGCAAGTGCAACAGTGGAATGAAGAAAGAGAAATAGGGTGGACAGAATTTGTCATTGTATGGCTTTCCGATGGGTGCAAGTGCGAAGGCGCAACAGCGAAGGACGCGATGGGTGCAAGCAATCCGACGACAGGGGTTTGTCGTGCCATTGAAAAGTCTGCTCGAGTCACTTCGTGTCTGGCAATGGCACGGCTATCAGCGATGCCAACTACGTTGACTTCGTACCCACCCTTAATCTTGGATTTCCCCCTCCCCACTCTATCTCTCTCTCTCTCTCTCTCTCTCTCTCTCTCTCTCTCTCTCTCTCTCTCTCTCTCTCTCTCTCTCTCTCTCTCGCATGATACCGTATAAATACATACACGGATGTTTTTCTGTGTGTGAGTTTGTGTGTACGATACTGTGTGTACGTATGCGTTTGTGCGTGTGTGTGCGTGTGTGTGTGTGTGTGCGGTGTGTGTGTGTGTGTGTAATGAAGAGAGAGAGAGAGAGAGAGAGAGAGAGAGAGAGAGAGAGAGAGAGAGAGAGCGAGAGAGAGAGAGAGAGCGAGAGAGAGCGAGCGGTAATTGAATTTGGCTTTTACCGAATGAAAACTATTGTCAAAAACAGTGCATTAAGAACTAAAACCAACCAACCATAAAATAAACAAGTCGCGTAAGGCGAAAATACAACATTTAGTCAAGTAGCTGTCGAACTCACAGAATGAAACTGAACGCAATGCAACGCAGCAAGACCGTATACTCGTAGCATCGTCAGTCCACCGCTCATGGCAAAGGCAGTGAAATTGACAAGAAGAGCGGGGTAGTAGTTGCGCTGAGAAGGATAGCACGCTTTTCTGTACCTCTCTTTGTTTTAACTTTCTGAGCGTGTTTTTAATCCAAACATATCATATCTATATGTTTTTGGAATCAGGAACCGACAAGGAATAAGATGAAAGTGTTTTTAAATTGATTTCGAAAATTTAATTTTGATCATAATTTTTATATTTTTAATTTTCAGAGCTTGTTTTTAATCCAAATATAACATATTTATATGTTTTTGGAATCAGAAAATGATGGAGAATAAGATGAACGTAAATTTGGATCGTTTTATAAAAAACATTTTTTTTTTACAATTTTCAGATTTTTAATGACCAAAGTCATTAATTAATTTTTAAGCCACCAAGCTGAAATGCAATACCGAAGTCCGGGCTTCGTCGGAGATTACTTGACCAAAATTTCAACCAATTTGGTTGAAAAATGAGAGCGTGACAGTGCCGCCTCAACTTTCACGAAAAGCCGGATATGACGTCATCAAAGACATTTATCAAAAAAATGAAAAAATGTCTGAGGATATCATACCCAGGAACTCTCATGTCAAATTTCATAAAGATCGGTCCAGTAGTTTAGTCTGAATCGCTCTACACACACACACAGACAGACACACACACACATACACCACGACCCTCGTCTCGATTCCCCCCTCTACGTTAAAATATTTAGTCAAAACTTGACTAAATATAAAAACACCCTCCATCCCTTTTAACTGTCTCTCTCTTCCGCTTTCTCGCGCTTTTTCTGTCTGTCAATCCCCCCCCCCCCCCCCCCTCTCTCTCCCCCTCTCATTTCATAAAAGAATTTGGGAGAGAAGAAAAGGTTTCAATATCCTCGGTTATACCTTGTGTCAATATTTCCATTTACAAATATATGCAATAACACTGTCTTACAATTAGTCAAAAACAAAGCCCTTTTTTTTCTAAAAAGATCAAAATCCGAAAGAAACAACTGAAAATCATGCAGAGACTTTCTTCCGAAAATTACAAATCTCTGGCAAATTGAAAGGAACAACATAATATTCCTTCAGAGAGTGCGAGCGAGAGAGAGAGACAGAGAGAGAGAGTGAGAAAGAGAGAGAGAGAGAGAGAGAGAGAGAGAGGCAGAGATAGAGAGAGAGAGAGGCAGAGTGAGTGAGCGAGCGAGTGAGCAAGAGAGAGAGAGATAGAGAGAGATAGAGAGTCACACACACACACACACACACACACAGGCAGGCACACACACACACACACACACACACACACACACCGAAACAGACAGACACACGCACACACATACATACACAGGCATACATATACACACACAAACCACGAGTGAGAGCGAGAGACTGAAAAAAATGAGAAAGAGAGTCGTCAGTAAGTAGTGGTATTGACACGTAGCGATAATGACACGTCGCGCAAAAAGATGTAGTGCTGTCGACACGTAGTGATAATGAACCAATGATAGTGACTCATCGACAAATTATTTGTAGCACTAATCAACGTAGCGATAGCGGCACGTAGCACAAATGACACGTAGGACAAATGACACTCAGCACAATATATGACACCTAGCGATACGCACCCTCGCTTAAGCAGGGGAAGTTCGCCAAGTCTTTCGTCCATATACCACCAATAGCCGTTTCAAACCATACCTTCGTGCATGTCCTTGATTTTGTGTTCATGATTTTGAACAAGATAATCCGTTTTCTTGCAGAATTTCTCAAAGTAATCCTCTGGCAAAGTAATCTTCGAGCATCAAAAGTGAAAGAGGTATTTCAGGCCAGGCACCTATTGCCCCCTAGTTCCGGTTATCAGAGAGAGGCTGCTGTGCCCTAAAATCTGATTGGTCGAAACGCTGGGGGCAAAGGTTTTACGAAAAACGTACTTTTTTCCGGCCTCCGAGTTATTGCGATAAGGGGCGAAGTGGCGGAAGGTAAGAACAATTGGTAAGTGATCGGAGCCGAGGGTGTCCGGGAAAACGTTCCAGTCGATGTCAGTGACTATGGCATTTGAGCAAAGGGAGAGATCGATTGCTGACGGGGAATGGTCAGCTCTGTCTGGAAGTCTGGTTGCCGAGCCATCGTTTAGTGTACAAAAGTCAGTTTCCAAAATGACGTCAGCAAGGTTGCTATTGGCATGTTTGTATCTAGGGTTAGCAGAGTCCCACAGAGGGTGGTGATTATTAAAATCACCCATCACGCACCAGTGTGCCCTGCTATGATCCAGGGATTTTAGCCAGTCGGTAGTTCCTTTTTTATTACACCCGTGGGGGTAAAATATGTTAACTATGTTGAGGTTTTTGGATCCTTTTATTTCGATTTCGACAGCACATGTACTGAGATTTTCTGAACTAGGGATGAGAGGTGCAAAGGGTTTGTAATTTAAGGAAGACTTTAGATAAATAGCTGTTTGAATGAGTTGCCCTGAGCCCTTTTGCTCTACTATGGGAGGGAAGTCAAAACCATCTATAGAAGGCAGTAGGGAGCGTTTTCTCTTGACTGACTGGATAACTAAGATGTCAGCAGAGTGATTTGATATATAATTATATAGCTGAGAGAAGTTAGAGTTGATAGAGCGACAGTTCCACTGTAATATGATAAATCCGTGACCGCTTTCACCTTGTTCAGCCATTTTAACACGCACAAAGAAGGTAAGTTAAAGGGCAGATTTAAAATAGGTTAAAAAGTGGTTTTAACAGCTTTCATATCCGTCACGGACAGCTGCTTGGCACCAGCAAGGGCGCCCAGCACCAGAGTGGCGCCGTCCGGAATGAAGCGTTCAACCTTGGTGTTGGAGAGTTGTGTGTATGTAGCTGAGAGGGAGTCGATCAGGTCGAGAGGACTCTGCATCTGTCTGGCCTTAACCATGAAGCCGAGGCACTGCTCGATGAAACCACGGACCTACATTCTACTGGATGGCTGTCTCAGTGCGCGCTCTCTCTCTCGCCTTGTCAGGCAGTGAGAGAAACGAGGTCAAACCAACTGCTGGGGATCGATCACATCCGGTTTCAATTCCACCAGCAATGTCGTCTGCAAAAACTTCAACGTCGACGACATTCTTCGGGTAAAATGAAAGCTATTACTATGTTTTCCGCGTATAACTTATGAACTGTTGATTTTATAATATTGAACATCTTCTTGCTACGTTTTTTGTTCTCCCTGTCGCCGTAAATACTCGCTTTGACGACTGTAAGTTGTGCAACAGTACACTTGCAGACTTTCCTACTCCTAGTCTACTAAGCTAGTAGTTTGCAAACTTTGGCTTGATTGTTTTCTCATTAATAGCCTTTTTGTTTTCAATTCGTATAACAACTATGAATATTTCATAGATAGACGGGTTTTTTTCCCTCACAGGACGAGGATGAATTCGATCTGACAAAATGATGAAGAAAGGGGGAAAATGAAGATTTTTGCTGTGTTTGTTGGGCCAAATTTTTTAAGTCCAAAAAAGGTGAGAAATATTCATAACAAATTCAGTTTTGGGTCTTTTTCAAATCTGTTTGCTGCATCTTTTCTGTGACCATTGTGGCTATGCACTGACACACAAAAAAGTGGAGAAAGGGGAGAAATGAAGATTTTTTCTTACTACATCACAGTCAGGGATTGTTGACATGTACATTGTCAAGAGGTCAAAACAAATTTTAAAAGCTGTTGGACACTGCACTAGTGTTGCTTTAATCAAGGCGAGTCTGGAACAATAGGTCCACCCCACCAAAAAGTCAACATGGAATTAGTTATGATTTTTTTAGCCTTTTGGCTTGGGTACGGCCAAGTCAAAAAGGTGGGAAAGGTTAGAAATAGTCATAACAAGTTCACTTTTGGGTCTTTTTCAAATCTGTTTGCTGCATCTTTTCTGTGACCATTGTGGCTATGCACTGACACACAAAAAAGTGGAGAAAGGGGAGAAATGAAGATTTTTTCTTAATACATCACAGTCAGGGATTGTTGACATGTACATTGTCAAGCGGTCAAAACAAATTTTAAAAGCTGTTGGACACTGCACTAGTGTTGCTTTAATCAAGGCGAGTCTGGAACAATAGGTCCACCCTACCAAAAAGTCAACATGGAATTAGTTATGATTTTTTTAGCCTTTTGGCTTGGGTACGGCCAAGTCAAAAAGGTGAGAGGGGTTACAAATAGTCATAAGTTCAGTTTGGGGTCTTTTTGAAATCTGTTTGATGCATCTTGTCTGTGACCATTGTGGCTATGCACTCAAAGTCAAAAAAGTGCAGAAAGGTGACAAATGAAGATTTTTCCTTCTTACGAGACAATGTGTGATTTGGCACATTTTGCCTCAGTCTTTATCAAGAGCCTATCTAACCCACTAGTTGGAGACTGCAGTAATGTTCCTTACATCAAGGCGAGTGCACAATGGTGCATTTCTAATCCTCCCTCCCTAATGTTCACTTTAATATCAATCAATCAATAGATATTCAGTCACAGTTTAACTAACTCATTCACCCTGATCACTCACTCATCCATCCATCACAACAACACTGTTTGATGCACACACTGCCTGCCTTCCGCACTGGGAAGCCGCTTCGCTTCGCAACAACAACAACAACACTGAAAACTCGCCGGGAAATACCCCCACGTACCACACGTGTCCTTGTTTCTTCCGACTAATATCAACTTTGGAAAAAAAGGACAAAACTGAATGAACAATTCTACGGCCCCAGCAATCTCATTACTCTGAAAGGGGAACCGGAAGTGGCTGGTCCCCAGGTTTCGAAGTTGACCGATATTCCCACTAAAGTGACCTAGATCCTGAGACAGCCATCCAGTAGAATGTAGGTCTGTGATGAAACCTTGCTCTCCTGTTTTTAGCTTATCTAGTGCAGCGTCGGCGAGCTCATGCTCTGCCTTCTCCTGCTCCTCCCTCATCTGCTGCTTTATTTCCTGTTCAGTTTTAAGTTTGTATTCTCTGAATCTCTGGGCCAATCCCTCCTCCATTCATACAAACACATGATGATGATAAAATCGTTTATTTAACGTCACTCTGTAAAAACATTGGCGACATTTGTCTTAGATTAAGAACACACACAGGCACGCACACAAACTGTCCCTTTATGTACAGTGGTTCACCACCCTTCCGCCCCCCGCACACTCTCGCTCATCTAATTAAAAATGGTGTTAAGAGATATACTTGGATATAAAATGGTATTTTTAAAAGTTCTGATAAAAAATATATAGTAGCTGTATGAGAAGCAATGGCGTCAGCCGCAGCAATGTCTCTTCATATCCAGGGACCAAGTGGGTGCGTGTGCACAAGTCCAGCGATAAGTTTGGGACCTTGCCACCCAAGGTCTTTATTAAAACTTAAAAGATAGCTTAATTTTTCCTTTAAGGTATTTGGCAGGATATTTCTATTTGAGTTTATAAACTGAGTCAGGGGTTGAAAGTGGCATGAGTTCAAATCACACTCCAAAGTCAAATGAGCAATGGTGAGGTCGGATTGACAGGTGCATTTAAGCTCCAGAAATTGGTAGTTCCCAGCTTCTGCCCTTAGGCGGTTAATCCTTTTTATTACACGTGGGCATGCATTATAGGTGTTCATCTGTTTTGATGGGGCTTCCCGAATGAGCCAGCCAGAGCTTATAGCCGTGTGCATATATTTGTTCCTCCATTCTCTCCAGAGAAGAGAGTCTGTAAGGCTACTGATCTCAGAAGCAGACAATGGCAGGTCTACCTCGGAGGCGCCTATGCCTTGGGCAGCTTCTTTAGCGGCTTTGTCTGCTTTCTCGTTGCCAGGCACGTTCACGTGTGCTGGACACCAGACCAGGTTAATCTCGCTTCCTTTTTTACATTTAGTCAAGTTTTGACTAAATGTTTTAACGTAGAGGGGGGAATCGAGACGAGGGTCGTGGTGTATGTGCGTGTGTGTGTGTGTGTGTGTGTCTGTCTGTGTGTGTGTGTGTGTGTGTGTGTAGAGCGATTCAGACTAAACTACTGGACCGATCTTTATGAAATTTGACATGAGAGTTCCTGGGTATGATATCCTCAGACGTTTTTTCATTGTTTTGATAAATGTCTTTGATGACGTCATATCCGGCTTTTCGTGAAAGTTGAGGCGGCACTGTCACGTCCTCATTTTTCAACCAAACTGGTTGAAATTTTGGTCGGGTAATTTTCGACGAAGCCCGGACTTCGGTATTGCATTTTATCCAAAGCCGTGGTCTCCCCAGAGTCAGAGATTCCATGTAAGGATGTCCATTCCTGGCATCTCTGGAAAACAGCAACAGAGTGATGCAGCCCTCCGCTCCCTTGCCCTGGAAGAAATACACAGGAGGTACCCAGCCAGCAAGTGGACCCACGCTTATACAGATGGTTCGGCAGAGTGCGCAACCAAGAACGGAGGAAGTGGCGTCTTCATTCAAATTCCAGGAAGACCCCCAGAGACACTGACCACACCATGCGGTGTTCTCTGCTCCAACTTCAAAGCAGAAGTTGTTGCCCTCCATACAGCTGCAGACTTCCTCACCTCTCTTGAGGAAACCCCACCCAAGGTTGTCTTCCTCTCTGACTGCCTGTCCGCACTACAAGTCCTCACAGCCCCTGCAGAACACCTCGTGGAAGAGCTGAAGAAGTCCCTGAACGACTTGTCCCAGAAAGCCTCCGTAGTTCTGCAGTGGATTCCAGCGCACTGCGGCATCGCTGGAAATGAGAAGGCGGATGGTCTGGCCAAAGATGCAGGAAGACAGGAACAACCAGAAACCAGCCTGTCCTTCCGAGAGACCAAAACCCTCATCAAGCATCGCTGGAAGACAGCATTCAAAGAAAGAAACGGAGGCTACAAGCCAGACCAAGACCCCATCCACCGCCTCAGCCGTGCAGAGCAGACTGCCATCTTCCGGCTGCGTACAGGGCACTGCGGCTTTAAAGCGCACCTGAAAAGGATCGGCGTAGCAGAGTCGGCATTGTGCGATTGTGGGGCGGCCGACCAGACAGTAGAACATGTATTGAATACATGCACAAACTTCACTCTGCTGCGGAACCAGATCTGGCCAGAAGGAGCTACACTGGAGACCAAGCTCTGGGGAACGTCAGAAGACCTGAAAGCGACGTTCCAGTTCACGACAGCAGCGGAACTACGACCCTAGACACAACCGTCGAACGCAGAAGAAGAAGGTATTGCATTTAAGCGTGGTGGCTTAAAAATTAATTTATGACTTTGGTCATTACAAATCTGAAAATTGTAAAAAAAAATTTTTATAAAACGATCCAAATTTACGTTTATCTTATTCTCCATCATTTTCTGATTCCACAAACATATAAATATGTTATATTCGGATTAAAAACAAGCTCTGAAAATTAAATATATAAAAATTATTATCAAAATTAAAATTTCCAAATCAATTTAAAAACACTTTCATCTTATTCCTTGTCGGTTCCTGATTCCAAAAACATATAGATATGATATGTTTGGATTAAAAACACGCTCAGAAAGTTAAAACGAAGAGAGGTACAGAAAAGCGTGCTATCCTTCCCAGCGCAACTACTATCCCGCTCTTCTTGTCAATTTCACTGCCTATGCCGTGAGCGGTGGACTACGAGTATACGGTCTTGCTGCGTTACATTGCGTTCAGTTTCATTCTGTGAGTTCGACAGCTACTTGACTAAATGTTGTATTTTCGCCTTACGCGACTTGTTTATAATTTTATTTGCCAGCTCCTTTATGGCAATGACAAGATCATGTCTTTTTGATCTTTTGTTAGATCTTAATGCTTCAATGGCTGCTTTGGAGTCAGAGAATATAGCTATCTTTTGAGGAGGAGTGTTCTTGAGATTGAACTGAACAAGCGACATGCAGATGGCAAGGAGCTCAGCTGAGAAGATCGAGTTTCTGTTGCACAGTTTAAATTTCCCAGTCAGGTCATCGCTGGGGATTACAAAAGCTGCCCCAGCCTTCTTGTCATCCAACACTGACCCGTCTGTGTAAACATGAACATGGCCTTTGTATACAGTATCAATGTGCTCAAGGGCTTGTATCCTGAGTAATAACTGATCATCCTTTGTAGATGTGCAATATTCTGTGTCAAAATTCATTTCTTTCATTGTCCATGAGGGATCACGAGATATGGGGTTTTGGGCCACATCATTTGGGTCAACACTGATTTCACTAAAGAGTGAAGCATTGAATTGAGCCAGTGAGGAGAAAGTAGTGCCAAAGTGGGCCTTTTTGTTTTGGACATGATTGTAATGCGGTTGTAGCTCCTCTTTTGTTGAGTTTTGCACTGTGTTGGCTCGAACATTGTAATCTGCGCAGCACTTACGCCGCCACATGTCAA